>NC_047662.1:10681666-10835861 GCF_011762505.2 Arvicanthis niloticus | reverse complement strand
TTATTATTAGGTATTTTATTTAATTCAAATGCCGCCCTTTCCCCATTCCCCCCCTTAGAAAACCCCTACCCAGCCCACTTTTCCTTTTTTGCTTTATCATTTTTTTAATATGTTTATCATAATTGTTTATATTTTGGAATTGTTTCACCGTCAGAGGTGTAACCCCTACCGACCTAGTATACAACTAATCTTTTGACTGTGGAGATACATAATATCTGCCTCCCTGTCTCCCCCTTTCTCTTTCATCACCTAGCTTCTCACTCTTCCTCCTTCTCCTCTTCTTACTCCTTTTCTTCCTCTCAGTACTCCTCCTACCTTGCTTCTCCTACACATCACCTTCTGTTTAAAATGAAACTTTTCTCTCAAAATACAATTAGAGCATAATTATGCCATTTGTACCATGAGGTACAAGGTTCCAATACCCCATCCATCCTTTTGTTGGACTAACCAGCAACTCTGTTCATTTATCCACAACTAGAAACATGTCCGTTCTGAACCTTGGCTTAGGATGAATGTCAGCTACGACCATCCACTCAAATCTTTTCTCTTACGGTAAATAGCTGTAAGTTTTCAACCCCATCAGAAATCCAGAATGACTGAGTTAACTATAATTGTGGGAAGCACAAAGCATAGCTTCTAAAACTTAGCCAATTTATAGAGACCTCTGAACACCTGAAAAGCCCCTATACTACCGAACGTTGGAGCATCAAATCTTCAGCCTTCTGGCCCAGAATCATCTGACAGACCTTGGTGATGCAGGATTATTAAGGACTGATTACTCTGTCTAGGCAGATATAATCAGTCGACTATTCTGCATGTGTGTCCTTTTCTGGACAGTAATTTGTCTGTAGTTGGAGAGAGGCAATTCTTGCCTAGTGGCTGTTACCACACAACTGGAGTAACTCCAAGGATGCTCAATTTCTTCTTAGAATCCACGACAGGAAGCTGTCAGGAGCAGATAGGTCTCTAATCAATATGAACATTAATATATAAATATTTGTAGCATCAGTTCTATGGACTTCTGATATTTTGAAAACCAACTATCCATGTAAGGTAACCTGGACTGTTTTCTGTTCACTCCTCTCAGCTATTTCTAAATAAAATATGGGAAACACCCTAACAATAAACTCAAAAATATGAATTTGCTACAGTCCCTTAACTCATAGGTTATGGGTCCCAAATCATTTAAAAAGGTTAAAAAAGGGTTGGGTCTAGGCATTGTATTCCTAAATGTGTTATACAGGCACAATG
This sequence comes from Arvicanthis niloticus, assembly GCF_011762505.2. Classification (NCBI taxonomy): domain Eukaryota; kingdom Metazoa; phylum Chordata; class Mammalia; order Rodentia; family Muridae; genus Arvicanthis; species Arvicanthis niloticus. The sequence continues at coordinate 10,834,610 of NC_047662.1, read as the reverse complement.
CCCATGAGCGTATCAATATTCATCTCATTTTTATATTAATAAGAGGTTCGTACCAATGAAAACCTTAAATTTGAGATCAAAGTAAATTTTGTACCATTTAAGAAATTATAACTTCATCTTGATAATAATTATACAGATTTCTACCAATAGGTTATGGCTATGCAATAAGTCCTAGCTAATCCCCCCTGTTCCAACAAAACCACTACTTGTCCCTAGAAAGACAGACCATTATTAACCACATTAGTCCCCAAGCTCAGGGAATAGGGGCGCTGACTCTTCTTTAACTTCTTCAAGCTGATTAAGGGCGTTGAGATTTTAGAAGAGGGGTTGGGGGGAAGAGTAAGTTGATAAGCCTCTAATGCTGTGTCTTCACTGAATCCAGATGGAATTCCAGGACATCAGAGGTTTGGGCAGGTCTGCTCAGTATGCTTGATGAGTAGATACACCAAGGCTGTGTATTCTGCAATATACAATTCTCAGAACAAGTTTTAGTATCAAGAAAAAAAAAAATTTCCCACCCCTAGGGGGCTGACATTTTTTTTTTAAAGATGTTGGTTCTGAAGACTTTCTTTTCCTCGCATGTTAAAATTGGTTGTAGTATTTACATTTCAGATTTTATCCTCTTAGCCTACTTCCTCCCACCACCCAGAAACCTCCTATCCCATCCCCCTCCTCATGCTTCTATGAGGCAGTGACAGCACCTACCCCCCCCCACTATCCTCTCCCCACCCTCACATCATTCCCCCCCCCCCACTGTGTGTTCATTTTTTTTTTATGGGACCAAGAAACCCCTCTCCCACCTATGTGCGACAAGGCCATCCTCCCATACATATACCTCTGGAGTCTTGGGTCCCTCCCTATGTGTTCCCAGGCTGGTGGTTTAGACCCTGGGGGGCTCTGGTTGTTTGGTATTGTTGCTTTCCACCTGGGGTCAATAACCCTTTCTGCTCCTTCAGTCCTCTCACTAAGTTCTCCATTGGGAAACCCCTGATCATATCAGTGGTTAATTGTGAACATTGTCCTCTGAGTGTGTTAGTCTTTGGCTGACCTCTAAGGAGACAGCTATATCATGTTCCTCACATTATGCACTTCCAGCCATCCACAACAGTGTTTAGATTAGGTGACTGTACATGGGGTGAATACCCAGGTGGAATGGTCTCCTGATGGCCCCTCCTTCAGTTTCTGTTCCATGTTTTGTTTCCCTATTTGCTCCCTTGAGCATTTTTGTTTCTAGTTCTAAGTAGAACTGAGGCATCCCCTCTTGGTCTTCCTTCTTCATGAGCTTCATGTGGTCTGTGGGTTGAGTCTTCACCAATCCAAGCTTTTGGGCTAACATCCGTGGAGATATGTTTGTGTAGCTACCTTCTTTTAAGGCTTTTGGAAGATTAGTTTCTTGCTTTTTCTAGGTTATAGTTTCCCTCCTTGTGTTGGAGTTTTCCACCAATTATTCTTTGAAGTGCTGGATTTGTGTTGAGATACTGTGTGAATTTGGATTTGTCATGGAATATTTTGGTTTCTCCATCAATAATGATTGAGAGTTTTGCTGGGTATAGTAGTCTGGGCTGGCATTTGTGTTCTCTTAGGGTCTGTATGATATCGGTCCAGGATCTTCTGGCTTTTATGGTCTCTGGTGAGAAGTCTGGTGTAATTCTTATAGGTCTGCCTTTATATGTTACTTTGCCTTTTTCCCTTACTGCTTTTAGTATTTTTTCTTTGTTTTGTACATTTGATGTTTTGACTATTATATGGCGGGAAGTATTTCTTTTCTGGTCTAAACTATTTGGAGTTCTGTAGGCTTCTTGTATATTTATGGACATCTCTTTCATTAGGTAAGGGAAGTTTTCCTCTATAATTTTGTTGAGGATATTTACTGGTCCTTTAAGTTGGGAGTCTTCCCCCTCATCTATACCTATTATCCTTAGGTTTGGCCTTCTCATTGTGTCTTGGATTTCTTGTATATTTTGGGTTAGTAGCTTTTTGTATTTTGCATTTTCTTTGACAGTTGTGTCAATGTTTTCCATGGTATCTTCTGCACATGAGATTCTCTCTTCCATCTCTTGTATTCTGTTGGTGATACTTGTGTCTATGACTCCTGATCTTTTTTTTAGGTTTTCTATCTCCAGGGTATTGTCCCTTTGTGATTTCTTTATTGTTTCTACTTCCATTTTTAGATCCTGCATGGTTCTGTTTAATTCCTTTTCCCGTTTAGTTGCATTTTCTTGCAATTCCTTAAGGGATTTTTGTGTTTCCTCTTTAAGGGTTTCTATCTGTCTACCAGTGCTCTCCTTAAGTTCTTTGAGAGCGTTATTTATGTCTTTCTTAAAGCCCTCTATCATCATCATGAGAAGTGATTTTAATTCTGATTCCTGCTTTTCTGGTGTGATGGGGTGTTCAGGGCTTGCTCTGATGGGGGAGCTGGGTTCTGATGATGCCATGTAACTTTGGTTTCTGTTGCTTATGTTCTTGCTCTTGCCTTTTGCCATCTGGTTAACTCTAGTGCTGCCTGTACTTGCTGTCTCTGACTGAAGCCTGTCTTTCTAGTTATCTAGCTTGTGTCTGATCTCCTAGGGTCCAGATGTCTCTGTGATCTTTTCCAGCTGTACTGATTATAGTGGTACCTCTAGGATGCCTCAGGATATGGTGCCTCCAAGGTAGTAGTCCAGCTAGGTGTCTGCTGTTCTGGGTGCAGTGTCTCCTCTAGAATATCTCAGGATATGTTGTCTGAAGCTCTGCGTTCATTTGTTCCTCTGTGGCTCTGGATTGGGTGGACCTTCCAGTATGTCTCAGGTGGAATCCGGGGTCCACACAACAGCAGACCTGGCAGAGGTCTGATCCAGGCCTCAGATCTGGGAACTAGTTTCTAAGACACTGTCCAAGTTAGAGCGCCTGGGATCCCTACTTCCTCTGGGTTCTTGGAGGTTGGGGACAGAGCTGCCACCCAAGATCTGCTCAGTGCTCTGGCCCAGACTGGAAGGAACCAGTGTTCCAGGCCGGGAGTGACTTCCTGGGTCCTTTTGGTTCCCAGTTACTCCCTGTTTAGGGCGGGCCCTGCTGTCTGCTTACCTAAGATCCTGCCTGAGTTCGAGTGCCTGGGATCCCTGCTTCCTCTGGATTCTTGGAGTTATTGGGGACAGAGCTGCCACCCAAGATCTGCTCAGTGCTCTGGCCCAGACTGGAAGGAGTAGTTCCCATTCTTAATGTTCTCTCAGAACATAGAGGAGTCAGCAGGATGCAGATTGTTTTTCTTCAATACCCCAGACACTGGTTTCACTTCCCCCATGGGATCTTTCTTTCCATGCTTTTCTTAGATCACTATGTCATAGTGCTGAGATCAATATTCAGGGCTTCTGGCTTGTTAGGCATAACTTTTCTTCCAGGTGTGGCAATACACCTTTAATTTCAGCATGCATCAGGTACAGTAGGTAGCTCTCCAGGTATTATAGGCTGTCCTGGACTACATAAGGAATTCCAGGATAGCATGGGCTATATGCATAGTCTTTATTTTTCAAAAAAAAAAAAAAAGAACCAAACCAAACCAAAACAAAACAAAAAAAACACCCAAAACCCAACCAACCAACCAACCAACCAACCAAATAAAACCAAACAAACAAAAATACAAAAGGGTACTTCCTTAGAGAGATAGCCACAAAGTTGTCATTTACTATTTAGCATTCTGTACTCTATAATACAGATTGGATCCTCTTACCATGACTGTGGGAATAGGAAGAAAGACACCTCCAGCTATTACTGCATGCTTCTCAAGCAGTCCTGCACACCAAGAAGCCCTCTCTCAGACGGGCTCTTAAAGGCCAAGATTCTCTAGTATTCTTCCTCCAGAAGTTGCTGTCCTGCTCTTTGACTCCATTCTCACAAAGACAATATCACATATGATGCACTCTTGCCTAGATCTCCTTATTCTGCCCCAGCTAACATTGAACACCAGGTCCCACTGCCTTCACCTTACAAGCCTAAACAACCATGCTTTCATGTTCACCTCAACATCTAATGTCAACATTTGCTTTTATTTTATTTCAGTATCTCACTCACTCAAATTGTTAATAGTTTTAATCTGGAGAGACAAAAGGAATGTCCTATGTAGCAACTTGGGCTACTGTCATCCCTGGATATTGGATGAAGATGGGCTTCTTCATCTACAGTCACTGTAGATGACTGAAGGCTGCAATGCCTAGTCTGGGATCCTTAAGGCTTTTAAACACCATTTGAGTCATAGGTTCCCTAACAATAACATATCTCTAATCCCAAGGAATGAAGGACCAGAGTACTCTATCCCTACCCTGCTCATCCACATGGGGTCCTAGATGGTTCTTGTATGCAGAGAAAGTCAGGGGATGACTTCCTTTAAGAATGGGTGATCAAGGTGTTCCTGAATTTTCCACATCCCTAATATCTGTCACTTAGTGGTGCACATTTGATCGGTCAGTTCCATGGACCATTTAGGATTCTATATGGACCAACATGGTGAGGGTTGAGAAATTTTATCCCTCACTCCCTAGGACAGAAAGACAGTGACTAATTAAGGGACATGTGACTCTAATGGTCCTTAACAATCTTAAGAGTCTCAGACTAGACACTGCAGAGAGCAGCCCTCTACAGTGAATCCAGGCTGCAGGCACTTGCTGATTTGAGTGTCCTGCCATGGAATCCAAATGTGATGATTCAGTGACTCCAAAGGAACCTAGTCCATCCTCAGCTAATATCCAAGGATAAAAGCATCACAAGATGGCATGCTGAACATTTCTTTATATTCTCTGGATTAAAACTAGTCACAATTTGGCTGAGATACAGAAAAATGAAAATAAAAGCAAATGTTGACATTTGGAGTTGAGATGAGCATGGTTGTTTAGGTTGTTAGGTATATGCAATGGGGTGAGGTGTCAGCTGGCGCAGGACAGGGAGGCTCAGGCAAGGTGGGTCACATGTGATGCTGTCTTAGTGAAAATGGGGTCAAAGGGCAGGACAACAGCTTCGAGGAGAAGGCCACTGGAGAATCCTCAATCATTCTGAGCCCATCTGGGACAGAACTTCCAGGTCTGCGGGACTGCTCAGGTGGCACACAGACACATATGAGCTCATTGCTTCTTCCCACAGGCATAGGGATAAAGTCCAACTTATATTGCAGGGTGGAGTACACTAAGAAGTAAGAGAAAACTTTGTGGATGTCTTTCTGAAGAAGTGCCAGCTTGTCTCTTTCTCTTTTTTGTTGTTTCATTCTTTAAAAAAAAAAAAGATTTATTCATTTGTTTTATTTATTTACTTGTTCTATTAAGTACATTGTAGCTGTCTTCAGACACACCAGAAGAGGGCATCAGATCCTATTACATATGGTTGTGAGCCACCATGTGGTTGCTGGGAATTAAATTCAGGACTTCTAGAAGAGCAGTCAGTGCTCTTAACCACTGAGCTGTCTCTCGAGTCCTCATTTCATTTTTTGTTTCATTTGTTTTTAGAATTTAATTTTATTGTTTATGTCCTGCTAACTCCCCTTTCCCAGTCACCCACTCCCACTCTTCTTCCCCCAATAAGTCCCTCCTTCTTCTCTGAGTGAGTAGGACCTCCCTGGGTATGTACCAACCCTGGCACTTCAAGGTTCGGTGCTTTCCCTCCCATTGAAGACAGACAAGGCTGCCCAACTAGAATAACACATCCCACAGGCAGACAATAGCTTTTGGAATAGCTCCTGCTCCAGTTGTTTGGGACCCACATTAAGACCAAATGCACATCTACTAGATGTGTGCATGCTTGGAGGCTTAGGTCCAGCCCATGTATGTTCTTTGGTTGATAGTTCAGACTCTGAGAGCTCCTAGGGTTCAGGTTAGCTGTCTCTGTTGGTCTTCCTGTAGAGTTTCTATTCCCTTCAGTGTCCACAATCCTTCCTTCTAGTCTTCCATAAGAGTCCCCAAGCTTTATCCACTGTTTGGCTGTGGGTGTCTGTATCTGTATGGATCAGCTGCTGAGGAGAGCCTCTCAGAGAACAACTTGCTCCTGTCTGCAAGCATAACAGTATCATTTTAATAGTGTTAGGGCTTGGTGCTTGCCCTTGGGACAGGTCTCAAATTGGGCTGATTATTTGTTGGCCATTCCCTCAGTCTCTGCATTTCCCTGTCCCTGCATTTCTTGTACACCGGATAAATTTTGAGTTGAAAGTTTTGTGGTTGAGTTGGTGTGTCTATTGCTACACTTGGATTCTAGTGTGGCTACAGGAGGTGGCCTTTTCAGGTTCCATGTCCCCAATGTGGTGGGTCACAGCTAAGGTAACCCCCATTGCTTCCTGTGTGCCTCCTTTGTTTCTGGCCTTTACGTCATCCTGGAGAAGCCCCTGGTATCCTCACCTTGGTCAGCTGCAGATTTTCATTCATTTTCATGGTCATCTGGCCATCTCTCCTATCCTTCATCATACCTTATTCTGAACCCCTATTCCTCTCTGTATCCTTCCTCCCTCTCAGTTCTCTCTCTCCATGTTCCTCCTATGACGGTTTTATTCTCCCTTCTAAGTGTGATTTAAGTTGTCTTGCTTGGGCCTTCTTGTTTAGCTTCTTTGGGTTTGTGGAGTGTAATGTTATACCTGTATTTTATGGACTGTGAATGAGTACATAATATGTTTGTCCGTTTGGGACTGGGTTAACTTTACTCCGGATGATGTTCTCAAATTCCATTCATTTGCCTGTAAAATTCATGATATCTTTGTTTTTAATAGCTGGATAGTATTCCATTGTAAAGATGTACCACATTTTCTCCATCCATTCTTCAGTTGAGGGACATCTAGGTTTTTTTTTTCTAGTTTCTGCCTATTATGGATAAAGCTACTATGAACATAGTTCTTTGTTGTTGTTGTTGTTGTTGTTTTTTCAAGACAGGGTTTCTCTGTGTAGTCCTGACTGTCCTGGAACTCATTCTGTAGAATAGGCTGGACTCAAACTCAGAAATCTGCCCACCTCTGCCTCCCAAATGCTGGGATTAAAGGCGTGTGCCACCACTGCCCGGCATGAACATTGTTCTTAGAATGTGTCTTTGTGGGATGTTGGAGCATCTTTTGGGTACATGCCCTGGAGTGGTATATTGGGGTCTTGAGATAGAACTATTTCCAGTTTCCTGAGAAACTGCAGAATTCATTTACAAAGCAGTAGTATATGTTTATTTCTACCAGCAATAGAAGAATGAGCCCCTTGCTCCATCATTCCTTCTCCCGAATAACCTTTCCAAAAGGGAGTGAGATTCAAAGAAGTAGGACTTAGTTCCTGGTGGGATAAAGGTAAATTGTGTCTGTGTTGGTTCTTTGAGAGACTCTACATTTTGAGCGTGATGAGCGTTTGACTTTGAGACCACCAGAGTATACAAGAGGGGAAACTGAGTTCTCTTTTATTGTGTATTCTCCAGAGAAAAACTGTGCAGACATGGTTTTAAGCCAATAGAAAGTCTTTATTACCCAGCCTATACTTGGTGTTCAAGATATTTTAACAACAAACACCATGTTCTAGGATAATGTACTTCCATTAAAGAAACGTTAAACATCCTTAGTCATGAGGAAAATGCAAATCAAAACAACCCTGAGATTCCACCTCACACAAGTCAGAATGGCTAAGATCAAAAACTCAGGTGATAGCAGATGCTGGTGAAGATGTGGAGAAAGAGGAACACTCCTCTATTGTTGGTGGGATTGCAAGCTGGTACAACCACTCTGGAAATCAGTCTGACGGTTCCTCAGAAAATTGGACATAGCATTACCTGAGGACTCAGCTATACCATTTCTAGGCATATATCCAGAAGATGCTCCAACATATAACAAGGACACATGCTCCACTATGTTCACAGCAGCCTTATTTATAATAGCCAAAAGCTGAAAGGAACCCAGATTCCCTTCAACAGAGGAATGGATATAGACAATGTGGTACATTTACATAATGAAATATTACTCAGCTATTAAAAAACAATGAATTTAAGATATTCTTAGGCAAATGGATGGAACTAGAAAATATCATCCTGAGTGGTGTAACCCAATCATAAAAGAACACACACATAGTATGCACTCACTGATAATTGGATATTAGCCCAAAAGCTTGAAATACCTAAGACACAACTCACAGACCACATGAAGCTCATGAAGAAGGCAGACCAAGTGTGGGTGCTTCAGTTTTTCTTAGAAGGAATAACAGAATACTCATGGGAGACAAAGCATGGGACAGAAACTGAAAGAAGGGTCATCTGGAGACTGTTCCACCTGGGTATCTATTGCATGTGCAGTTACCAAAGGTAAGACACTGATGTGGATGGCAGGAAGTGCATGTTGACAGGAGCCTGATATAGCTGTCTCCTTAGAGGTCTTCTAGAGCCTGACATATCCAAAGGAGGATGCTCACAGCTAACCATTGAACTAACCATGTGTTTCCCAAGGGAGGAGTGAGAGAGAAGACTGAAGGAGCTGAAAGGGTTTGAGGCCCATGGGGATAGCAACAATACCAACCAACCAGAGCTCCTAGGGTCTAAATCACCAGCCTGGGAACACATAGGGAGGGACCCATGGCTCCATCTGTATATGTAGTGAAGGAGGGCCTTGTTGGGTATAGGTGGGAGAGGCGGTCCTTGGTCCTGTGAAGGTTGGATGCCCCAGTGTGGGGGATTCGAGGGTGGGGAGGTTGAAGTGGGCTGGTGGTGGAGGCACATCCTCATAGAAGCAGTAGGAGGGGTATGAGATATGGGGTTCCTAGGTGTTGGTGGGGACTTGGAAAGGGGATCACATCTGAAATGTAAATAAAATATCCAATAAAAAATAACAGCCAGATTCTGAATAACAGAAGCCAAAAGCAAAGGTAGTACATGTAGAGACTTTATTATAATTATGGAGTATACTGGATTAGGTTTGTTTTTGTATTGGCTCATAGTACTTTCTGCATGCTGACTTATTTGGCCTGAATGGAACTTCCACCATGGAGTCAGTTTGTGCTGAGGTCTGCTCCCTGTTAAGGTCAGTGGCCCTATTTCATTAACCACGGTGCCAAACCCACACCCAGCATCTGTTTTTACTTTTTATTTAAAAACTTTAATATTTGCTTTGGAGCAGTGGTTATGGTTTTGGGTTGGACATGGTGAATCTAGAGAGGTGGATGGTTGCAAGGGCTGTCCTTGTTGCAGTTAGTGGAATGAAGGCTTTGTGAACAGAAGATGAAGACTCATGGTGCCTGATCCTTCAAGTCTTACTGCTAAGCTGCTCTCTGACACTGGACCACATCTCTCAGTATTGGTGGGACCTGGTTTCATTATGTAGCCCAGGCTAGACTCAAACTTTCAACTATTGTCCTGCCTCCTGTAACAATGCTTGTGCACACTAGAGATACCATATCAACTAAGCTACATCCTCAGAATCAAAGTCTCAAGATAAAAGCCCTCAAATGATTCTCATATTTTGCATGCCATAGCATCCAGCACAGGTCCAAAACTCCAGAAGAGATTCATGATGAAGACCATGCCAAAGGTCCTTTAACAGTGACATTCTCTGCTTTTTATTTCAGGTCAATCATAAGAAACAGTTCTATAAACCCTGAGCTGACTCATTCTCAGAACTATGCTGTCCCAGCCTGAGCTGCCCCATGCTTGGGAGCCAAAATGTTGTGGACCCTTCTGCCCTACACTTGGTTCAGGGTCTAGCAAGAGAGATAGTGGGAGGAAGAAGGAGAAGAGACATGAAGAATGGAGACAAATCAGAGTGTGTGGTCAAGTCTCCTTTACTGTCTCCTCTTATTGCCTCCCTCTTATTATTGTCTCCTGGCTTAGAAGTGAGACATATAAAAGGCGAGAGGCAGACAGGAGAGTTCAGAACAATTTGGAGTAAAAGAGAATCAGACACTTTATAGAATACAACTTGGAATTAGTAATTAGGTTAGGCCATACAACTTAGAGTTAGTTATTAGGCATTAGGTAGCAGGCACTTGGAAGAGAACTTGGAACTGGAAACTTGGAACTTGGAGGCGCTAGGGACTAGGAACTCGAGACTTGGGACTTGGACTAGGAAGAGAGACTGAAGAGTAAAGGGGATTGAATCACACTCTGTCTGGTCTCCATTCCTCTTGTCTGTCCTCACTATTTCTCGTTGAGCCCCAACCCACAGACTGGAACAAATTGGGGCAGTGCGAGCTCTAACAACTTAGCCCCCAAGGCTTTTGGCAGTTTGGGTCCCAAAATTGACAAAATGGTCTGAGACATTTTGACACCCAAATGTGGGGTAGTACATTTCTCAACATTTCTGGCCCCCAAGTGTGGGGCAGCTCCGGCCACAACAGCCATCCTCCCTTACATATACAGCTCAGGCAATGGGTCCCTCTCTAAGAGCTCCCAGGCTGGTGGTTTAGACCCTGGGAGCTCTGGTTGGTTGGTATTGTTTCTCTCCTCATGGGGCTGCAAACCCTTTCAGCTCCTTCAGTCTCCTTTCTCATTCCTCCATTGGGAACCCCATATTTTCTTCATCTATTTATTTGTTGACAGACATTTATATTATTTTCACTTTCTAACTATTATAAATAAAGCTGCTATGAACACAGTTGAACAACTATCCTTGTGGTAGAATGGAGTGTCTTTTGGGTATATGCCCAAGAGTGGTATAGCTGGGTCTTGTGGTAGATTGAGTCCCAATTTTCTGAGGAAATACCATATTGATTTCCATCATATCTGTGCAACTTTACACTCCCACCAGCAATGAAGGAGTGTTTCCTCTGCTCCACATATTTCTCCAGCTTGGCTTGTCACCTGTACTATTGATCTTAACCATGCTGACAGGTGTAAGATGGAATCTCAGAATTGTTTTGATTTTTATTTCCCTTAAGTCTAAGGACATTGAACATTTCTTTATGTTTCTTAACCATTAGAGATTCATCTATTGAGAATCTTTTGTTTAGATCTTTGCCCAATTTTTAATTGGCTTGTATGATTTGTGGATGTCTAGGTTTTTGTGTTCTTTATATATTTTAGACACTATCCTTCTATGGATATGGAGTTGGTAAAAAAAATCTTTTTTCCATTCTGTAGGCTGGTATTTGTACTATTGATGGTCTCCTTTGTCTTACAGTCATAAGGCCCCACTTATTAATTGGCAATTTTAGTGCCTGCATGATTGTGTTCTCTTTAGGAATTTGTCTTCTGGTATGATGTGTTTTCTTTCCTATCAGGTATAGTGAGTCTGGTGTAATGGGATCCTTAATCCACTTGGATCTGAGTTCTGTGCAGGATCATAACTATGCAGCTCTTTGTAGACTTCTACATGCAGATGTGTAGTTAGAATGTCCCATTTTTGAAGATGCATTCCTTTTTTCCATTGTGTGTTTCTGGTTTCTTTATCAAAAATTAGATGTTCATAGATGAAGTCCAAACTAGTTTCTTTGGAAAGTTAGTTATGTCAAATGATGTTTTGCTGGGGCACACAGGTGAAAGGATACCTTGCTAAAGCTGACATGTGAAAGAATGCTTTACTGAAGCAGACACAGGTGAGAGGATATTTGGATATAGCAAACATGTGAAAGTACATGTGATGAAGGAGTGTAACAGACAGTGGGAGACCAGCACTGAGCATTGGTTTAGTTTGCTCCATCTTGGTATGATATTCTTCCCTAACAACATATTTGTATTGTTTTGACTTATACAGCATTCTTGAGCTCAACTTGTGATAATATCACCATTGAAAGACACTCACCCAAGAACTGCTCATGAGGCTCCCATGGCAGCTTGCTGTTTTAGTAGCCTCACCTCAGGCAGGTCTTAGAGCCTGGTGGCTTCTTCAGGATTGAATTACTGCCAGTTCATGCCTGGTCTTTGCCTGCTAAAAAGACTGGACTTTAGCTGCTGGTTCATGCCTGCTGTCTGCCTACCTAGAGGACTTGTCTGCAGCTGCTGAGTCATAGTTTGCTATGGAACTGAACTGCTGCCAAAGAATTATTGCTGAATAGTTCTACTTCCCCCACACCCTAACAACTTTTCTCTTCCACTACTCTTCTGGGTATTGAGTTAGAGGAGAAGGTAGAAGCCTTGTTAAAAGTAGGTTGCAAAAAATTTATGCCTACACATAAGTACAAAGTTCCATCTTTAATCTGGGCAATAACTTCTTCAAGCAGTCTACATAAAGAGTATAGAAAAGGGAGGGTTCCTCTTTGCCTGCCTGTTCTTGCTAGTAAGTCCTTTCCTTCACTGACATTAGAAGCACTTCTTTGGAATTCCAGCATGTACTGAACACCTGAGACATCTATCCTCATGGACTGAATAACTACTGACTCTTGGAATTTCAGTTGGTAGAGAGCCATAGTTGAATTAGCTGAACCACAGCCTGTAAGCCATTCTAAGAAATCTATTCCCAGTGGTGGCCCATGCCTTTAATCCCAGCACTTGGGAGGCAGAGACAGGCAAGTTTCTGAGTTCGAGGCCAGCCTGGTCTACAGAGTGAGTTACAGGACAGCCAGTACTACACAGAGAAACCCTGTCTCAAAAAAACAAACAACAACAACAACAAAAAACAAAAAAAATCTATTCATTTTCTTGCCACATGGCAGTGATCATCCTAAATTTCTCTATGTAGACTAGGCTGTCATCTAACTCACAGATCCATGTGCCTCTGCCTCTCCAGTTAGGGATTAAAGGGATGCATCATCATGCCTACATAAACTCCTGTTTAAAAAAATTCTTTTAAGTTATCCTTTGTGCTAGTGAGTTTCTAAAAGAATTTTTCATATGTCTCTGTGATCCTGCTGCCTCAGCCTCCAGGGTAGCTGGAGGATTACTGAGTAGCTCAGATTACAGGCTTTTGCCAACAGGCCTTGTTCTTCATTGGTCTAGTGTTGGTTTCATGTCCTTGACCCAAGTCATTATTTTGGTCTTATTTTTCTTTCTAGACATGGTCTCAATCTGTAGTCCACGCTGGTCTTGAACTCCCGATTCTCCTGCTTCTACCTCCTATGTACTTGGATTGTGGGCATGTGTCACTATGCTTGACTTGCTATAGCTTAGCTTGAATGTTTTCGAGGTCAATCTATGCCCTGTTCTGTTATGTAGTTTCAAAGAATATGGTATCTTTCAGCCTTGGAGTGACTCCATTTTATAACAGTAGATTATTCCATTTGTGTTCAAATGCTGGGACTGAATAATCAGTCTTATATGTGAGTAAACTTATCTTCATGAAACACTGCCACCCATGAGCTGGGCAAAATGAATGATGAATTGAATCAGGAATGGGTTGTTGGGCATTCTATAGAGATGATTTTAAATTTTCATGTGCAGATTTTGCTAGTTGGAGCAGAGCTTCATCCTGTGGCACTGGAATTTAATATGTAGACACAGCTGGCCTCCAATCAAAAACTGGCTTACCGCTGCCTTCAATGCAGAAATGAAAGACATGTCCACCATATTATTCTCATGAATATGTTTGTCATGAATTTAAAGGCTCACAACTTCAAGTATTAGAGTATAAAAACCGTTTTTATTTTATTAAGTCAGAGTCTCATGTGTCCATGGCTGGCCTCAAACTGACTAGGTAGCCAATAATGATCTTTCTACACTTGTCAACTTCCACATTTTTCTGATTTTTCATTTATTTAAACACTTCTGTTCAAAATAATAAGAAATTGCCAGAAGAGATGGCTGAGTGGATGAAAGCCTTTGCCATACAAACCCAAAGGACCTGAGTTTGATCCCTACTGTGGCAAAAGAGAACAAAAGTGCAAAAGATGTCCTCTGGTGTCTACATACACATCATGACATGCATAAATCAATACTCACAATGGAGTAAACACACACACATACAGAAAGAGAGAGAGGCGGGGGGAGAGAGAGAGAGAGAGAGAGAGAGAGAGAGAGAGAGAGAGAGAGAACACTACACACATGAGGTTAGAATTGTAGTCTTAACATCCATCACACTGGTGGAAGACAAATGCCCATTTTCTAAAAGGTATCTAAAGGTCACTGGCCCAATTCATGAAATACCATTAACAGAAGACAATATCAACAACACAAGCTCAGTCAAACCATCTTTTTTCAGGGACATCTCTGTCTATACACTGAAGGCCTGGAATCAGCCATAGACCTGAAGAGAGTGGTAGGCCTAGCATGCATGCCTGCTAGCACCAAGTCTTGGGTCTCTGTGGAAAAACACTAGAAGCTATTACAAAACCTAGAAGCTATTGTAAACAAGCAGTTTTGGTAGATAGTTGCCAGGCTCTAGTCATAGACCTTGTAGATAGGTGACCTTGGTAGATAGTACCAACTTAGATTAGGACAAGTGAATCATAGGCAGAGTCATAGTGTCCTGTCCCCTGAACCTTCACCCAGCTGATACACTGTTGTGGAAGATATCTGTACTCCCTCTGAACACCTAAATTCCTCCATCATCCTCTTCCCTACATCCTGCCTTTTTTAAATATAACCCCTGTGTGAAAAAGTAAAAATTACTGTTTGATCAGCCTATAGACAAGCCGTGTTTCTTTGCATTTTGCCTGCCCCCCTCACACACACTGCTCTCTTTCAGGTGACCTCCCCAGACCTCTGTTTAATGTCTTGTTGGGCAGGTCAATCTTTGCTACTATAAGGATGGTTTATACATCAAACCACCATAACAGTATCAACACCAGATCACACAGCCATCATTAAAAAATGAAGTGTGGAGGCTAAAGAGATGGCTTAGTGATTAAGAGCACTGGATGCTCTTCCAGAGGAGCTGGGTTTGATTATCAGCATCCATATAGAGGCTCAATCATCTTTAACTCCACTTCTAGGGGATCCAACACCCTCACCTCACCTCTATAAGAACAAAGCATCCTTGTAGAACATGTACATTAATACCCAAGACACTCATACACATAAATAAATATAAATTTATTCATGAGTCTCTCTGTCTGTCCCTGTCTCTCTCTCCACAGCCAGAGAGAAGAGTGTCTTGGGGAATTGTGAAAGAGGCTCTAGGAAAAAAAGCCCGAGTGCCTTTTACCTAAAGTGTATTCTGTTTTCTGGATTGTATTGTTACCTAAAGTGTATTGTGCTTGGATGTGATTTCATATCTTCTGCAACAAACATCTGTGTTTAGTTTAGAAGACAGGTTTATTCTTGTTGAATTATGGAAATAGCTATAGAACCCAATCTGGTGAAAGGATATGCTGAGTGCTGTCTTCAGTGTACCCTGAATCTAGACAGGGCCTTGTACCTTGCTTTTCCAGATATAATCTACAGTATGTGCCAGGAAATTGTATTTAAATTGGTCTATCCTAAGAAAGCTCTGTATTTAATATTTAGTGTGTACTTATTGATGTTTATTTACATGTTCTTTGATTGTGTTTTTCTGAACTCAAACAACTTCCCTTGTATCATTGTTTTCTTTATTACATTTGTGTAGCAACCTACTCTGAAACTAAAGTCTGCAGCATTACACTGCAGTGTGCCTCATTCTTTAAAGTCTTCACATTCCAGACATGCATAAGTCAACAGAACATTATATATGCTGGGGAGATTACTGGCCACAGGCTAGCCAAAGAAGTGAGCTCTAGGTTCAATAAGAGACCCTGTCTCAAAAAGCTTGGGTCAAGAAAAAGTGTCTACCTCTATGTAGGGAGCCGCAATATAATCTGCCACCCCAAGTTGGCGCTAGCCTTGTGTTTTCCCAGAAGTAAACAATTATCTGCGCAGATGCAAAGGCAGAGAGCCTGCCAAAAGTCACTGAATGTTGGGTGGTGAGCTAACAGCCCATCAGAAGTGAATACGTCACTCTAGACTGTATTTAAGCCAGGCCCCTTCCACAGCTCAGCCCTTCCGCGTTTTCCACGTGTGGATTACAGATTAAAGCCTGGTCTGCAGTAACTACCGGATCTCTGCGTCTCGTGTTTTATCTTCCACGGATGCAAGGCTCGGGGGTGCGCGTTAGACCTCCGGACTGCACATAGGCATTCAAACATGCACATTGCACACACTCAAACCCTTCCTTCAGCATAGAAAACTATTAAATTCTGCTAAGCATTGTAGTAAATAGCTGTGATCCTATAAGGGTGGGGCAGAAAGATCATCTATTAAAGACTAGCTTGAGGCCAGATAACCTTCTCAGTTCTCCATTTAAAAATACTAAGGATTTTTATAATACATATATACTAAACACATAATGCCACATGCCAAAAGAAGTACTAGCTTTCTTAGGAAAGAGTCTCCATCATAGCACAGATGCCTTCTCTGAACCGAGGCTCCCTGCATGAACATCATGTGCTTTGTAACTGCTGAGCCATCTTGTAGGACCTTTTCAGTTCACGTTTTTTTTTTTTTTTACTTTTGTTCACATTATAAGTGAGAAGGAGGTGCTTCAGAGTCTCTCATGGTATATGGAACTCAGCATTCACCTACAATGCTGGGACTACTACCATATATTTTTATGTGGATGCCTGCACTTTACATAGCATACCCACCATTGCAGACTTATGGAGGTGAAAGGTCAATTTTGGGAGTCAATGTTCCCCTTCCATCATGTGGGTTTCATGCATGGATCAAACTCAAAATTGGTAAGCTTGGCTACGGGTTTCTTTGCACATTGAGCAGTCTTGGCTGCACATACTTATTTTTTTCCTTTTAAACTATTTTTATTTTCACTCATGTGAAGGTGTGTCTGTGTGAATACATGCCAGCTGTGTATTGCCAGTTGAGGCCATAAGAGGAGATCAGGTCCCTGGAAGTGGAGTTAGAGTTAGCAACTGCCATGTGGGTGCTGGGAATCACACATAGGTCCTCAGTACTCTCTACTGATGAGCCATCTCAAACTCCAGGGTTAATGTTCAAATGCCTTCTTCTGAAAACTGGCTTCTAAAATATTGTAAAGATGGGAAAGGCAGCACCTGTTGAACCTTTCTGCAGAAGTAAAATCCCTCTAAGAACAGAACACCACACACTGTGTATGGGGATTTTGCCAGCATGTTATATTTGTGTACCAAGCATGTGTCTAGTTCTTGAGGAGGCAAGAGAGGTATCAGAGTCAGAGCCTCTGGAACTATATTTAGAGATGGCTGTGAAATGCCTGGTGGATGTCAGGAATCACAGTCAGGTGTCTGGTAGGAGAAGGCAGTGCTGTTATCTACTGAGCCACCTCCACCTAGAGTTTTAATAACAGGTATTTATTTATTTATTTATTTATTTATTTATTTATTTATTTAACTAACCATGACTACTATACAATTATAGTCCATTTTGAGAATTAAATACACAAGTGACTGGCTGAACATCTAGTCTTGGACAGATCCACATCTTGAAATGCATGAATGATTCCATTAGTCATTTCTCCTCATATTTCCACTCTCTAGATGTCAAAGTCAGCCTATTTGTTTCCAACACATTGAACAATATCCAAAGACATGTGTTCAGGAGCCCCTTGGTCATAGACTTGTCCCTAGAGTTTCATTTCTTAGTAACCAAAAGCAACCTTCTTCTATTTACTGCCAACAATGGCAAAGTCTGGTCTCCATGTTATAGATACAGCGCTGTAAACATTGAAGGCATAACTGAGAGGCAAAAGAGACAGACTTGGGCTGCCTTAAAGTACAAAGTATGTTCATAAGCTCAGAAGAAAGCTGGGAAAATTTCTCTTCTCTGACAACAAAACCAGTTTCATAGCACTCCAGAGGAGCAGGGTAAAGCTCGACATTCAGCTGCTTTAGGTCAGCTGTGTGATGCAGAAAGTTGCTTAGGACAGCCATGGAGATGTCATTGTCATAGAAATACACCTCGATGAGCTGTGAGCACTGACTCAGGGCAGGGAAAAGTGCACTGAGCTGAGAGTCTGTCATTCTACAATGTTCTAATTCCAGGGTCTTCAGAGTGTCTGCGACTTTTTCTAGGAGAATACTGAGAGGCACAAGACTCAGATCATACAAATTGATACCTGCCAAATGCAGATGTTTGAGATGATGGAGGCTTTGACACTGGGCAAAGGAATCCAAGTCTGACTGTGAGAACTTGCAGAGAGTAATGGACAGGAACTCCAATGGGGTCTTCAGACACCTGAGGAGAGACAATGGGATTAGTTTGGCATAGAGTGACAGGGCTAACCTAGAATAGGGGAAACCACATATCAGGAGTCAGTGATCCCGTAGGATGGCAGTGAGCATCCAGTGCAGCCTGTTGGAGTCTTCCACTCAGGTCACACCATTCTAGTTTGTTAACAGTGACCATCATGATAAGACTTGATCATTATTGCTAAATCTACAATGGCCACTCATCTATATGGGAAACAAGGAACGTTTGCTGTGGAATCAAAAAGAGCTCTTCCTCCTTCCTTACCTAAGCAATTCATTCAGGTGGTCCTTTAGAAAGTAGACATCAATCATGTTGAGATGCTGGAGACAGTTGAATTTGGAGAACTGAGAAATGAACTTGGTGACTCTCTTCTCCTGTGTGTCTGTTGACATAATTGGAATATTAAAGTGCTTTTCATGTACTTCTGTTAGAAGGAGTTTACGAAGATGTTTCATCTGACCCAGGCAAGGTGCAAAGCATGCCAGTGTGGACAGATTCCACCCTGTATTCAGTTCTAACTCCTCAATGCACTCTGGCTGGAAAATTTTCAAGACCTTCCTGACGGTGTACATAGACAATCCACTTATCTGCATCTTCACACAGCACAGGTGCAGGGAACCTCTTCTCTCCTGTGCCCACTGCAAGAGATAAGTTTGGTATTCATCCACATCAAACTCAAGGTGAAGGTCAGTGACCACCTTCAGACGTTGCCTCAGTGCATATCGATGAGGGCGTGTTGGTATTTGCTTTTCACACACAGTCTCTGCTGAGCGGTCTCCATCAACTGGTCCAGCTGAAACATCCCAGAAGTCATGGTGCACATTCCTAAGGTCTAGCACTTGAAGCTTCTGTCTTCTGTGGGTAAAACAGGTAGAAGTTTAAGGAGGATTAGCCATTAGCCAGCTTTTTCTAGACATCTTTCTTGTTAGCTGCTAGCTTTTCTACTCTGTCTGTCTGTCCTCTATAGATGTAAGTTTCCAGTGCTGGGTCTGCATATAGCAACTCAAGCCTGCTGGGCAAGGGCCTTATCTGCATTTGGAGATCTGCCCTGCTTCCTCCATTTGTTACTCTGGACTTCTGCTGTTCCTATATCTATTACTTGGTAGAGATACAGGGTCATGTAGCTACATGGGTTCCAAGGTGTACTGCATACTTAATGGACATTTGATACAAGGACTCAACAGCTGTCCAGGACTCTTTAAGATGATGCCAACAGAAGCCTCTGATACATCTTTGACCCCATTCTTCATGAACACCAGATGTCCTTCTCCCTACACTTAAATATAAGTCATTTGGCATTACATGGTTATTGCTTACCTTGGGTGAAAATTTCCTGTCAGCTGCATGTCTACACCATCCAGCACAGCTTGCAATATCATCATGTCATGGAATTTCATCAGTGCCCCCACAGGGAGGCAGGGAAAGGGCCAGGCTGCCACCATTGCCTTCAGTATCTTTGTGTGTCTGCCAATGAAGGCTGCCTTGAAGAGTGGTGGGAAGAACACTCTCGGCAGCTTCTGCAGAGCAGACATGGCCAAGGCTTCATTCTTCAACAGGCTCTCTACTGCCAAGCTCTGGAGTGTGGGTGGGACCTGGAAGCTCATCTTGATGAATCTTCAGTCAGAATGGACCTGTTGAAGCATTCAGAAATCCAGTTTTCAAGATATGTCTTGGGAATCTGTAAATCCCTGCATCAAGGAATCACCAAAGTGCCAGAGTCTCTGCTTTGGCCACAGTGTGGAACTCAGCATGTCCTGTTGTAAGATATGGTGGTCACAAAACCAAACCCTTATCACTCTCTGCATATAGGGTCTCTCACAAGAATCTGCATCAGTGCACAAACTAACCATTGGCATATGAGGTAACAACCACTTGTCTTTGCTCCTCTGAATCTAACTCCCTTTTGGAAAGGTTGATCAGGGGCAAGCAATCTGATCAGCATCTTTTATGTGACAAAACATGCACTGATCATATTTCAAGTTCCTCAAGTAACGGATTGCCATTGTGTAGTGGTAGCACATACCTTTATTCTAAGCACTCAGAAGGCAGAGGCAAGGAGATCTCTGTTAGTTTGAGGCCAGCTTAGTCTACAGAGCTAGTTCTAGGACAACTAATGATATACAAAGAAACCTTGTATGGAAAACTAAAAACTAAAGAAAGAAATGTAGAAAGGAAGGGAGTAAGGAAAAAAGAGGAAGGAAGGAGAAAAAATGGTGCGTAAGCATCTGCCAGACTCTGAAATGTAAAGCCAAACCTCATGGGTCCTCAAAGCAGCCATGACTGAATGAGAGCATCCAGAAAGACTGTGAGTCTGAGGTGAAGATGCCAGTGTAGGGGGCTACAAGGAAGGGGATTTCCCATGTTCATTGAGGTCTAGGAAAAGAATGACTTTAGGAAAACCATCTAGATTTGTTTCCTTTTTAAAATATGTTGTTGCCTAGAGTGGAGGCTACAGTGAAATTGGGCACAGTTCAAAACCTGAATGGAACTCATTTTGTAGCCTAGGCTTGCCCCCAACCCCCTCGCCATGGTCCTAACTGTCACTGGGAGGATTAGAATACTCTGTTTTAGCAACAACACCTGGCTAGTGCACTTTACTTGTAAAATACTGCATAGCTGCCAGGTGTGGTAGTAGGAGCCTCTAATATCAGCATTTTAGAGGAGGAGTAAGGAGGATTCTGGGGAAAGTTAAGCTACATATTATACTTTCACACCTCTCCTGAGTAGTAGATTTCAAATAACATATGATAGGAAATGGTTTGGTTGTAGGGTTTGTGGTGGTTTGAATATGGCTGGGTTTGTCTCCTGGAATTAAAGATATATACCACAATGCCTGGGCCTAGTTTTTTAATGGTCACTATGCCTAAAGATCTGGATCAAAAGAGTGTGTCTTCCAGCCTCAAAATCTGGATTACACATGTGCCCTCCATTTCTAGATTATATTTCTTTCCAGATTAAAAGTCCAAACTACTCCTTGTTTGACTGCAAACACAAAAAATAAGTTTAGCTGGGTGGGATCTTGCTCTGAGATCACCACTTTCTCTTAATCTCCTAAGCACAGGATTAAATTCTATTCCATGTCCTGGTGCCCCTTTATTATTACCTAAACTATATATTTTGTGGTTTTCCTTTCTAAGCTTGCTATAATTGATAAAAATGCTCTTTGTGATAGTAAGCCAGAGGACAAAGTCTATGCTGGCCTTTGCTGAGACTTCCTTTGTCAATGCAATTAATCTCATTCTCTTCACCTTAGCCTTAGCCTCAGGCAGACTCTTCAGACAAGGGCAAAAGGCAGCCACATTCTTCACCAAAATACCACAAAAATGATCACTAGGCCACATACTAAAATTCTTCTCCACTGAAACCTCTTATGGCAGGTCTGCACAGTTCAAATCACTCTCAACAACCAACTCTTCCATATTCCTACTAGGACAGCCCATTAAGCCCCACTTAAGGCATTCCATGACTTTCCAGATGCAAAGTCCAAAAAACCCACACTCTTCCAAACAAAAGCTTAGGCCTATGACAACAATACTCGAGTCCTCGGTAGCTATTTAGGGTCTTAGGGTTTTACTGCTGTGAATAGAAACCATGACCAAGGCAACTGTTATGGAAACATTCAATTTGTTCTAGCTTATAGCTTTAGAGTTTTCATCCATTATCATCACAATGGGAGCATGGCAGTGTCCAGCCAGGCATGGTGCAGGAGGAGCTGAGAATTCTATGTCTTCATTTGAAGACCATTAGGGGAAGACTGGCTCCCATGTGGTTAGAAGAAGGGGCAAGACAACATCTCCTAATAGTACTCAAATGAACCTATTAACATGAAAATTCCAGTGCAATGTGAATTTCTCATTAACACCAAACCCAATAGAAGCAAATTATCATCATTTTCATCATCATCATTTTCGATATATATATATATATATATATATATATATATATATATATATATATGAATTTGCCCTATTTTATTTTAAATCCAGCATCTTGAAATGTAGTTGAGTTAGTAATATGCCTGTCCAGACTGTGAGAGGCCTCCTGATAGAGGAGAGTGACAAGTGACTTACCTGATCAGGATACTGGTGAGAGAGGTCCTATTCCCAGTGAGGTCAGGCAAAGACTGTAGACTCCAGAACTCTGTCTTAACCCTTTTATACCACACCCAACCTATGTAGCCCCACCCCTAAGAGCAAGATTCCATCTTCTGGATCTTTGTGATTGGTTCTTCTTGTGGTAGATGTATTGAATCATAGTTGATTGTGTGAACTCAAAAATAGTAAATTAGAAAGTGAAGAGTCTACTGATTGAATTGTTTAGTGTGTGTTTATATACTCAAATGTGTGAGGGTTTTCTAGTGTGTGTTTTCTGAGTGTAAATATAGCTGTCTTCTGAGAGGCTCTGCCAGAGGCTGCATATACAGAGGAGGATGCTGGCAGCCAACTATTGAACTGAGCATGGGGTCCCCAATGGAAGAGTTAGAGAGAGGAATGAAGGAGCTGAAGGGGTTTGTGGCCCCATATGGACAGTGACAATACCAACTAACCAGAGCTTTTAGGGTCTAAGCAGCCAGCCTGGGAATACACTTGGAGAGATCCACAGCTCCAGCCATATATGTAGTGGAGGATGGAGGAGGCCCTTGGTCCTGTGAAGGCTGGATGCCCCAGTGTGGGAGAATGCAAGGGTGGGGAGGCAGGAGTGGGTGGTGGTTCACCCTCATAAGAAGCAGGAGGAGGGGGATGAGATAGGGGGTTTCAAGGGTGATGGGGAAAGGGAATAACATCTGAAATTTAAATAAATAAAATATCCAAAAAAGAGAGAGAAGCAAAGATAATGAGTTCAAGGTTTACCTATAAGTAATGTTTTGCAGCCTGTGAGCCGGTTGTATTTATGTTTTGGGGGGAAGAGAGAGAGAGAGAGAGAGAAACAGAGAATAGGCTCTGAATTTGAAAGAGCAAGGGGTATGTGGGATGATGTGGTGAGAGGAAATTGGGGGTATGCTGTAATTATATTGTTAATTTCAAAAAATAAAAAATTTAATTAAAAATTTTTAAATCTGTGGCTTATTTAAGTTTCCATGTTCCCTTTGCATGTGCATTTGAGTTTGAAGTTGACCACCATGGTTCACTTCTGACAGTAAAACTTTGTCATTGACCTGTCTTACTGGACACATATGATTAAATCAGGAATTTTAATAATTTTGTCAGTGATCCATTTATTTTGTTGGAGACTTGGTTTGGCTTGATAAATTGGCTTTATGGGGAACTCTTTATGTGGATCAAGCTGGCTATAAACAGAGTAATCTGACTGTCTCCACCTCCTGAGCGCTAAGCCTATATGTATGAGGCCTCATGCCTGGTTTCTTTTTTTCTGTTGTTGTTTTTGAAACAGCCAAGAGTAGCATGTAATCAACTCTGTTCACAAAACAGGCTCAATGTGAGATCTTCAGTATAATCATCTGAGAAATCAAGAAGAAATGCTGGGAGTTTATTTTGCATCATTAAGTGGTTTCCCCCATTTATGCACATCCAAACCTTCTAGATAGGAGATGAAATGGATAATTTTCTAGATACTGCATACCAACGTTAAATCAGAATCAAGTAAACTATCTAAACAGACCCATAACACCTAAGGAAATAGTAGCCGTCATTAAAAGGCTACAAACTACAAGAAGCACAAGGACAGACCGTTTTAGTGAAAATTCTCTCAGACTTTCAAAGGAGACCTAATGCTAGTGCTTCTCACACGATTCCACAAAATAAAAGCAGAAGAAACACTACCTAATTCATTTCATGAAGTCACATTTACACTGATACCTAAGACATACAAAGACCCAACAAAGAAAGAGAATTTCAGTCCAATTTTCTTATGAATGTTGGTGCAACAATTCTCAAT
This sequence comes from Arvicanthis niloticus, assembly GCF_011762505.2. Lineage (NCBI taxonomy): Eukaryota > Metazoa > Chordata > Mammalia > Rodentia > Muridae > Arvicanthis > Arvicanthis niloticus. The sequence goes on along the minus strand of NC_047662.1, from coordinate 10,810,691 downwards.
AAAATTCTGACAATCCAAATTCAAGAACATATCAAAAGGATTATACACAATGATCAAGTAGGTTTCATTCCAGGGATGCAGGGAATGGTTCAATATACTGAAACCCATCAATGTAATCCCCTATATAAGAACTCAAAGAGAAAATTCACATGATCATCACATTAGATGCTGAAAAGTCCTATGATAATATACAACACAGCTTCATGTTAAAAGTCTTGAAGAGATGAGGAATTGAAGGCACATGCCTGAACTTAATTAAAGCAATATAGATCAAACAAGCAGCCAACATCAAATTGAATGGAGAGCAACTTGAAACAATCTCACTAAAATGAGGAACAAGGCTGCCCACTCTATTTTTTTTTAATACAACATTGGAAATTCTAGCTAGAGCAAATAGACAACAAAATGAAGTCCCTGGGATATAAATTGTAAAGAAAGAATTCTAGGTATTACTCTTTGTGGATGATATGAGAGTATACATAAGTGGCCGCCAAAATTCTGTCAGAGAATTCCTCCACTTAAAAACAGCTTCAGCGCCCGGTGGCACACGCCTTTAATCCCAGCACTTGGGAGGCAGAGGCAGGAGGATTTCTGAATTCAAGGCCAGCCTGGTCTACAGAGTGTGTTCCAGGACAGCCAGGGCTACACAGGGAAACCGTGTCTTGAAAACCAAAAAAAGGTCGCCCTAGGAACCGGTGGAGGGGTAGAGGGGCGGGGGGGGGGGTGGTAAAGGGGGGAGGAGGCGCTGTGGAGTGAGGGAGCCCCACCCTCTGGGAGCAAAGGGGGTCAGGGAGAGCTGTGCTGCGGTCAAGGCAGCCTCCACCGCCTGGGAAGCAGGGATGGGGATGGACGAGCCCCGATGCTGGGGTAGACGGAGGAGCTGCGATTCCCGGAGCAGCAGGACCAGGAAGGGGGCCCTCCCGCAGCGGCGACCAATGCTGCTTCAATCTAGCTCAGGCGCGGTGCAGCAGAGGCACCTGTAGAAACCACGAGCAGCCAAGGGCTGAGGCGATGTCCGGACCGCGGCCGCCGCCGCCGCTGTGTCCCGCCTGAGAAAGACCGAGTATCCCAGCTGGCAGAGGAACAGCCCCAGCAACAGGCCTCCCGACGACGGTCCCAGGCATCAGCCCGCGGCCGCCAAGCCCCGTCTCCCGCTCAGGGCAAGAAGTGTCTGTGACTCCAGTGTATAGAAAAAATAACAACTGATAAAGAATTATGTTTTCATCTAGATCCCAAGGAAGAGAAAGATGATTCTGTCCTCCCTCGGGAAGTTTCCATTACTGCAACTATACCTAGCCGGAGCTGGCACAGTAGTAGCAGGACCTCTGTCTCTCCCCTTCCAGACAGTGAGAATACTCGGAGCTCTAGGTCCAAGACTGGCTCACTGCAACTTGTCTGCAAGACAGAACCAATTACAGATCAACTTGATTATGACGTTCCAGAAGAACATCAGTCTCCCGGTGGCATTAGTAGTGATGAGGAAGATGAGGAGGAAGAAATGTTAAACAGTGAAGAGGAAATACCATTCAAAGATGACCCAAGAGGTGAGACTTACAAGCCCCACCTTGAAAGGGAGACCCCAAAGCCACGGAGGAAATCAGGGAAGGTGAAAGAAGAGAAAGAAAAGAAATAAATTAAAGTGGAAGTAGAAGTAGAGGTGAAAGAAGAAGAGAATGAAATTAGGGAAGATGAGGAGCCTCCTAGGAAGAGAGGGAGAAAGCAAAAGATGACAAAAGTCCACGGTTACCCAAAAGGAGAAAAAAAGCCTCCAATCCAGTATGTCCATTGTGAGGTAGAAGGATGTGGGACTGTTCTTGCTCAGCCTCGCTATTTGCAGCACCATATTAAATACCAGCATTTGCTGAAAAAAAATATGTATGTCCCCATCCCTCCTGTGGACTTCAGGCTCCAGAAACAACTTTTGCGACATGCGAAGCATCATACAGACCAGAGGGGTTATATCTGTGAATATTGTGCTCGGGCCTTCAAGAGTTCCCACAATTTGGCAGTACACTGGATGATTCATACAAGCGAGAAGCCATTACAATGTGAGATCTGTGGATTTACTAGTCGACAAAAAGCATCTCTCAATTGGCACATGAAGAAACATGATGCAGATTCCTTCTACCAGTTTTCTTGCAATATCTGTGGCAAAAAAAATTGAGAAGAAGGACAGTGTAGTGGCACACAAAGCAAAAAGCCACCCTGAGGTGCTGATTGCAGAAGCTCTGGCAGCCAATGCTGGCGCCCTCATCACCAGCACTAACCCAGAGCCCCTGACACAACCTGCAGATGGTCAGGGGCTTCCTCTTCTTCCTGAGCCCTTGGGAAACTCTACATCTGGAGAGTGCCTACTGCTAGAAGCTGAAGGGAAGTCAAAGTCATACTGCAGTGGGACAGAACGGGTGAGCCTTATGTCTGACGGGAAGATCTTTGTGGGAAGTGGCAGCAGTGGGGCTGGTCATGAACTCGGATATACTCGGTGCTATCACAGAGGTTCTGATTGAAGATACAGACTCTACTACTGGACCCTAGTGCAAAGGAAGACTTTGGGCACTGGGGCAGTGCAGACTTTGTGTTTAAAAGATAAAAAGGACAAAAAAATTAAAGCATTTAAAAACCTAGTAAAATAACTGAAGGGCCTCTTCTTTGCATTGTGGATCACAACACACACACACACACACACACACACACACACCCCATCCCCATTCCCTGAACTCCTTTTCCTCATCCTTAAAATATTGATGTAGCCTTTACCAGAAAGGTTGATTAAAAAGCAGCAACATACTAGGTTCTAGCCAGCAGCAGACTTCCTGCACATTGGCAGATCTCTTTTTTTCCAACCTCTAACTTTGATGTGCTCTGGATCAGCTTTGAACTCATAATAGTATATTACTATCATCTAAATCTTTTCTCCTCTACTACTGTCCTATGGCTCTGGCTTCTCCCCACTGCAACAACCAACACTTATCCTCAAATATTATATAATTCTATTTTCTGGAGGCTGGCAGCTTGACTTGGCACTTTAGGGCCCCTTGGCAGGATGCTGTTAAAACAGCACATACCTCTCACCCCTCTTCCATTACTCACTGGGTTTGGGGAAGGAAGGATACATGGGGACCACCTCCTTCCCTTTCAGTGGATCCCAGCGCCTCAGTTCCCCCCATGTCTGAACCTCCATAATGCTCTTAATGGTGCTCACTTGCTTGGAAGCAGGCTCCCAAGAGAGGGGACTGCCCTCTGTACAGTCTTTCTGGCTTTAAGATAGGGCTCTCTGTCAGTGAGAAAAGTCCCAGGATAATGGCAGAAATTTGCACTTTGAACATGTGTGTTTTGTGTTGTGGAACCTGAGATTCCTTATTTATTAATGGAAAGTCTTATTTTGGTGGGGGGAGGGTTTTTGTTGCTATGTTTTGTGGGGCTGGGAGAGTAGATTATTCTGACATGGGATCCTTCCTACAAGAGGTATTCTGAAGGCAAGGCTTAGAAGTTAAAGAAGCACAGCCAGCCTCTAAAATCATAGTTCTCCAGTGGCCTTTAAAGAAAGCTGGTCCTCAGCACTAACAGAGTCACTTCAGTAGCCTAGTGCTTTTTTGAAGCCTTAGGAAAGTTTGATAGGTTTGTGGTAACTAGTGTGCTCTTGGAGATTTTAAGAGCATTCGAGATACAAGAATCTTGAGGGGATGAGGAATGTTGGTCAAGGTCTGGATCACAAACAAAAGAATTTCTTCTGTGAATTTATCTTCTCTTGTCTTCACCATTTCTTTGCATATATATCCCTGCTGGCCCCTTGTGTTGATTTTGGTTTTTGTTTTGTTATTGGTCATTCCAGCTCTCAGTTAGTGGAAGACCAGACCCTGTTATTCATGAAGGAACAAAATCTAAAAGTTTTAGAGATTTGGTTAAGAGTAAACTGTTCTGTCTTATGTCCTCTTTAGAAGAGAGAAAGCTTCAATAACAAAAACAAAAGCAAAAATCTGTACGATAATGTTTTTTTTTGGGGGGGGGGTTCCCTGGAATTATCTATTTTCCTCTGAGTAGAGACTTTAATGCCTTGTGGATTGTTTATTACTGTCATTGGGAGACACGGATCCTGTTTTTACATGCTTATACCTCTCAGAAAACTAAAACCCTAATTGAACTCATCATTTGAAAATTAGAAGTGCAGTTCTTCCCTGTGTACTTCAGAATCAGCCATTGAAGACTTGGCCAGTTGTTGTCAGAAACACATGATGACTATTGGGAAAAAAAAACAACCAGCTTTAGCAATGTGGGTAGATACAAAATTAACTCAAACAAACCAGTAGCCTTCTTCCATACACAGGACAAAATGGCTTTAAAAATTAGGGAAATAACACCCTTCACAATAGTCAAATAATATAAAATATCTTGGTGAAACTGTAACCAAGCAAGTGGAAGATAAGTATGAGAATAATGCCAAGTCCCTGAAAGAAGAAATTGAAGATGATCTCAGAGGGGGAAAAGTTCTCTGATGCTAATGGAAGTGTAGGATTACTATAGTAAAATGGCCATTTTACCAAATGTAATCTCCATGAGAAGTCCAACTCAACTCTTCTCAGATAGAGGAAGAGCAGTTCTCAACTTCATATGGAATAATAAAAATAACCCAGGACTGCAAAAAAAATCCTGAACCAAAAAAAAAAAAAAAAAACAAAAAAAAAAACAAAAACCAAACATTTTTGTGGGAATCTTCCTGACCTCAAGGTCTACTAAAGATCAATAATGATAAAAGCCACATGGTATTGGTAAAGAGACAGACTAGTTGATAAATAGAATAGAATCCAAATAGACCCAAAAATATACCTGCATATCTATGGTCATTTGATCTTTGACAAAGAAGCCAAAACCATACAGTAGAAAAAAGACAGTATCTTCTACAAATGGTGCTGGTCTAACCTGAAGTCTGCCAGTAGCAGAATGTAAATTGATCCATTTCTATCTCTTTATATGAAGCTCGAATCCAAGTAGATCGAGGACCTCTACATAAAACAAGATACACTTCCGGCCCACAGACCTCTAGCTCCTACTTAGGAGACATGATGTCATTGGTCTCCTCCAACGACACAGCCAGGAGGCCAAGCAATTTAAGCAGCCACTCCAAGGCTAGCCCCACAGCAGTACAGGTTCAAGCTGATTGCTGCATTTCTCCATGGGCCAAACATGGTCAGACACTGTAGGCTGCTGAGGAACAAGAGTTGGGGAGGCCTCAACTCCAAACTCAAGGCAGGTGGAAGTGAGCAGTGAGGAAGGCATTTGCTTCCTTGAGTCCATTCTCTCTCTCGCCCGTTCTTCCAGGTTGCAATCCTCCTTGTCCCTCACGAATAACCTAGGGCCCGCAGGTCGGGTCACTTGTGTTTCCTTCTCTCTGTCTCTCTGTCTACCCAGAACTTTCAGAATAACACACCTAGTGTTTAAAGATTATAGACACTTCAGCTTCCTGAAATCCTGTTCAAAATACTACCCAGATTCTCTTGGAAAGATGGCTCAAAGTTTAAGATTGCTTGGTGCTCTTCCTGGAGAGGACTGTTTTATTTTGTATATCTATAACCATCTGTAACTCTAGCTTCAGATGCTCTGACAATTTTATGTGCTCTCTGGGAATACTTGTACTCGTCTGCACATACACAAATCATACACATGACTAAAAAATTAAAATATTTCAAAGAATAAAACAAGTACCATTGTGGTGGCACACACCTTTCACTCCAGCACTGGGTTGGCAGAGACCACTGGCAGATGTCTGAGTTTTTGGCCAGTAGAGGAACAGGCTGGAGGATTCTGAGTGGTTTCAGTTGACAGGTTTAATTACCTCTCAGGATATATACTTCCCCTTTGTTAGGGAATGTATAGATTCTAGCCATGTCCTCAAAGAAGGAAGAATTAAAACCCTTTGGATACAAGGTTTCGTTTTTTACTCTTGTTTTTCTTTTCTTTTTGTAATTTTTTTAACCTATTCACTTTACATTCCACTCACTGTCCCCCTCCTGGCCACCTCCTTTCACAATCCATCCCTCATCTCCTTCTTATATAAGTGGTTGTCCCCCCCCCCCCCCCATTATCCCTTCACCCTGGCATTTTAAGTCTCTTCATGGCTAGGTATCTCCTCTCTCCTACTAGGCCAGATCAGGCAGCCCAGCTAAAAGAACATATCCCAATACAACAGAAATGTTGGATAGCTCCCATTCCAGTTTTGGGAACCACAGGAAGACAAAGCTGCACATCTGCTACATATCTGGGGGAGGCCTCTGTCCAGCCTGTGTGTGTTCTTTGGTTGGTAGTTCAGACTCTGAGAACCCTGAAGGTCCAGGTTAGTTGACTCTGTTGGTATTCCTGTGCAGTTCTTATTCCCTTCTGGGTCTGTAATCCTTCCTCCTGTTCTTCCATAAGACTCCCCAAGCTCCATCCACAGTTCAGCTGTGGGTGTCTATATCTGTCTGATTCAGCTGTTAGGTGGAGCCTCATAGGACAACACACACCTCTCTGCAAGTATAATAGAGTATCATTAACAGTGTTAGAGACTGGTGCTTGCCCATGGGATGGGTCTCAAGATGGGCTGGTTATTGGTTAGCTGTTCTCTCAGGTTCTGCCCCATTCTCTGTGCCTGCAGTTCTTGTAGAAAGTATAATATTGAGTCAAAAGTTTTGTAGGTGGGTTGATGTGTCTATTGCTCCACTGGGCTTCCTGCCTGGCTACAGGAAATGGCTTCTTCAAGTTCCATATACCCAATGTACTGAATCACAGTTAAGGTCACCCTCATTGATACTTGGGTACATCCTTTATCGCAGATCTCTGTCTCCTCCAGGAAATGCCCCCCACCTGCTCATCCCTTTTGTTCAGTCCTCTACTCTTCAGGAAAGTCAGCACCTATTCAGAAAGCTCTTTCCAATCTCTCCCATCTAAAGAACTTCAGGAGACTAAACCCTCAGAGCCATGTTTTCAGTAAGTGCTTTGATGTGTTATCATTGAGAGTCTGTGAGTGTGACTTGTGTGACTCTGCATTTCTAAGTATATGTGTGTTTGAGTGTGTACACGCTTGTATAAGTCAGGGTTCTCTAGAGTCACAGTTCTTATGGAATATCTCAGCATATTAAGGCAATTTATTGTGATAACTTACAATCTGTAGTCCAACTGACCCCAAAACAGGCAGCTGTGAATGGGAAGTCCAAGAATCTACTAGTGGCTCAGTATCATGAGGCTAGTTGTTTGAGTTGGTCTTCTGTAGAAGTAGGTTTCAACAGATTTGCTGGCAAGTAAGTGCAAGCAGTTGAAGAAGAGTGATTCTTCCTTTTTCCAATGTCACTAGGTAGGCCTCCAGTAGAAGGTATGGCCCTGATTAAAGGTGTGTGTCACCACACCTGGATCTAGGCCTTGCTTTGTCCCAGGTTGATTTTGAAGTCAGATACCTCTTTGCATCAGTCTCCTAAGATTAAAGGTATATACAACATTGCCTGGGCTGAAGCTTTTCTTGTCCACTGTGCTTCAAGATCTCCATGCCAAGATCCAGGTCAGAAACTGTGTCTTCTAGCCTCAAGATCTGGACCACAGCTGTGCCCTCCAAATCTGGATTGTAGATCATTCCAGATAGTGAATTTGAAAACCAGGAATAGCCATTACAGTGCTTATGTTAGCATATATGTGTGGGGAGCCAAAAAAAGGCGGCTATCATCCTTGCAGCCATCTTGAGCCATATACACTGAAAAAAGACTTGATTACATCAGCCTGCAACAGCTGAGCATACTCTGATAACATCTTGCTTTAGATACCCAGGATTTTCCCTTGGGTGTCTGAGACTTAAAGGTGTGTGACTTAAGGGTGTGACTTAGTGATCAGATTTAGAGAGAAGACCTAAGGGCATGATTGATTTAGAGGTGTGGCTTAGAAGTGAGACATATAAAAGGTGAGAGGCAGACAGGAGAGTTCAGAACAATTTGGAGTAAGAGAGAATCAGACACTTCAGAGAGACACTAGGAATAGAGAATCAGACACTTCAGAGAGGACAACTTACAGTACAACTTGCAACTAGGAATTAGGTTAGAGAGTACAACTTGGAGTACAACTTGGAGTAGGAATTAGGCATTGAGGAGAAGACACTTGGACTAGAGAACTCAGAAGAATTATTATTATTATTAGGTATTAGGCACTTAGCACTTGGAGGCACTAGGGATTAGGAACTAGGCACTAGGGACTAGGAACTCAAGAATTGGGACTTGGACTAGGAAGAGAGACTGAAGAATAAACAGGATTGAATTGCACTCTGTCTGGTCTCCATTCTTCCAGTCCGTCCTCAGTCTCTCTCTTGCTGAACCCCGACCCTCAGACTAGAGCAGCTTGGGGCAGTGTAAGCTCTAACAATTTAGTCCCCAAAGCTTTTGGCAGTGCAAGTTCCAACATTGACAGAGAGGTCTTAGACATTTTTGGCCCCCAAATGTGGGCCACCTCAGGCTGCAACATATGTGTGAGTATGTGCAAGGTATAAGTGTGTGTGTTTATTTATGTGAGAATTTCTATCTATCTGTCTTTCTCTCTAGTGTGTGTGTGTCTTTATGTGTGTTTATATATGTGAGCATTTCTCTGTGTGTGCATGCCTCCTTGCGTGTCAGAAGATAATTTTTGAGGGCTAGTTTTTCTTTCCACAGAAAATTTCAAGGATCATACTATGGACTGTGAGGCTGTGTGGCAAACTCTCACTCACTGAGCCATCTTAGTGTTCCCCAATCAGACTTCACTTCCTAAGCCAAGGGCAGATGAAGCCTTTACCCACCAAATGCTCTGGATGCTCTACCAACATGTCAGTGCTCATGGACACCATGAATTTTGCAGGCAAATGGATGGGACTAGAAAATATCATCCTGAATTAGTTAACCCAGAACCAAAAGGAAAATCATGGTATTTATTTACTCACTGATATATATATATATATATATATATATATATATATATCTTATCATATATACTCTTATCATATATATAATCATATATATATATATATATATATATATATATGTCATAAAGTACAGAATACTCATTATATACCCCATAGACCCAAAGAAGTTAAACAAGAAGGAAGACCCAAGCAAGGATGCTTGAGTCTCAGTGCCAATATTATGTGCATCTTTGTTGGAGTAGTTGTGGCCCTGATAAAGAAAGTGTGTCACTGTGGGTGTGGGCTTTAAGACCCTTATCCTAGTTGCCTGGAAGCCATTCTTCTCCTGTTTGACTTTGGAACAAGATGTTGAACTACCAGCTCTTTTTGCACCATACATGCTTGGGTGCTGCCATGCTTAATGATAATGGAATGAACCTCCTCAAAACCTGTAAGCCAGCCCCCAATTAAATATTGTTCTGATAAGAGTTGCCTTGTTCATGGTGTCTGTTCACAGTAGTAAAACCCTAACTAAAACAGTAGGGGTATTGGGGGTGGGGCAAGATCAGGTGTGGGTAGACACAGGAGAGAGGTCCAGAGGGCAGGAGAATGAATGCAAATCTGCAGCTGTGGGAGTTGCAGAGGTGTGGAGTTGGAGGATATCTCTATGAAATTTTATGGATAGGTGAATCCCAGGAGACAATGTGAGTGACCTTACTGAGGCACATAGCAGTGAGGATCTCAAACCTGAAAAGGCTACCTCTTATAATCAAGCAGGACCTCCAACAGGGAGATTAGAAAACACCAACCTACCCCCCAAAGCTTTTGAGGCAAAATTTGTTCCTTCCTAAAAAAAAAAAAAAAAAATGCAGGAACAAAACTGGAGCAGAGACTGAAGGAATGGCCACCCAATAACCACCTCAATTTGAGACTCATTCCATGGGCAAGCACTAGTCCTTGACACTATTAAGGATATTCTGTTAAGGCAGATCCTGGGCGAGCAGATCCTGGGTAGCAGCTCTGCCCCCAATCTCATAAAACCAAGAGTAAGCGGGCCTCCCAGGAACTCTAATGCAGGCAGTATCTTAGGTAACAAGACAGCAACACACTCCCCAAACAAGGAGTAACTGGGACCCACTAGGACCCAGGAACTCACTCCTGGCCCAGAGCTCTGGTTCCTTCCTGTCTGTGCCTGAGCACTGAGCAGATCTTGTGTCCTGGCTCTAACTCCAGTAGTAACAAACTCCCCATACAGTTCTGATACACCCAAGATCGTAGGAAAGATAGGCTCCAGTCAGAGACAGGGAAGGTAGAACTAAGGAGATCTAGATGGCAAAAGGCAAGCACAAGAACATAAGCATCAGCAACCCAGGGCACTTGGCATCATTAGAACCTAGTTCTCCCACACAAGAAAGTCCTGAATTCCCCATATCACTAGGAAAGCAAGAGTCAGATTTAAGATCACTTCTAAGGATGATGTTAGAGAACTTTAAGAAGGACATAAATAACACTCTCAAAGAATTTGAGGTGAACACAGTTAAACAGGTAGAAGTCCTTAAAGAGGAAAGACAAAAATCCCTTAAAGAATTACAAGAGAACACAACCAAACAGGTGAAGGAGTTGAACAAAACCACCCAGGATATAAAAATGTAAGTAGAAACAATAAAGAATTCACAAAGGGAGACTACCCTGCAGATAGAAAACCTAGAAAAGAGATCAGGAGTCATAGACGCAAGTATCACCAACAGAATACAAGAGCTAGAAGAGAGAATTTCAGGTGCAGAAGATACCATAGAAAATATTGACATAACTGTCAAAGAAAATGCAAAAAGTTCTTAACACAAAATATCCAGGAAATCCAGGACACAATGAGAAGACCAAACCTAAGGATAATAGGTATAGATGACAGTGAAGATTCCCAAACTAAAGGGCCAATAAATATCTTCAACAAAATCATAGAAGAAAACTTCCCTAACCTAAATAACAAGATGCCCATATACATACAAGAAGCCTATAGAATGCCTAATAGACTAGACCAGAAAAGAAATATCTCCTCTCACATAATAATCAAAACACCAAATGCAAAAAAAAAAAAAAAAAGAATATTAAATGCAGTAAGGGAAAAAGGCCAAGTAACATATAAACACAGACCTATTAGAATTATACCAGACTACTCATCAGATACTATGAAAGCTAGAAGATGCTGGACAGATATCATACAGACCCTAAGAGAACACAAATGCCAGCCCAGACTACTATGCCCAACAAAACTCTCAATTATCATAGATGGAGAAACCAAGATATTCCATGACAAAACCAAATTTACACAATATCTTTCCACAAACCCAGCATTACAAAAGATAATAGTGGGAAAGCTCCAATACAAGGAAAGAAATTATATCCTAGAAAGAGCAAGAAATTAATCCTCTTTCAACAAATCCAAAAGAATATAGGCACACAAAGATAATTCCACATCTAATAACAAAAATAACAGGAAGCAACAACCACTGTTCCTTAATATTTCTTAACATCAATGAACTCAATTTTCCAATTTAAAGACATAGTATAACAGAATAGATATGTAAAGAGGACCCAGCCATTTGCTGCATACAGGAAACCCACCTCAGTGACAAAGACAGACTCTACTTTAGAGTAAAAGACTGGAAAACAATTTTTCAAGCAAATGGTACTAAGAAACAAGCTGGAGTAGCCATTCTAAGATCCCCAGTCTGAGAACACCAAGGGAGGGACTCATGGCTCCACCTGTATAGGTAGTTGAGTGTGGACTTGCCAGGTATCAGTGAAAGTGGATGGCCTTGGTGCCTGAAAGTTTGGATTCCCTAGTGTTGGGGAATTGTGAGCAGGGAGGCAGCAATGGGAGGATATTGAAAGCAAACCCTCATAGAAACTCCCAGACTTATATGGATTAGACATGACAGAGGCAAGCCACCAGAAGACTAGATTCCAGAATTCAATCAAGAAATTATCTTGATACTAAAATTTGTTTTGAGAATTGTATATTGCAGAATACATAGTCTTGGTGTATCTACTCATCAAGCAAGCTGAGCAGACCTGCTCAAACCTCTGATGTCCTGGAATTCCAGCTGGATGTAGTGGATACAAAGCATCAGAGGCTTATCAGTTTACTCCTCCCCATACCCCTCTTCTAATATCTCAACACCCATAATCAGCTTGAAGAAGTTAATGAAGAGTTGACGCCCATATTCCCTGGGCTTGGGGACTGACATGGTTAATATTGGGCTGTCTTTCTAGGGAAAAGTAGTGGTTTTGTTGGAACAAGGAGGAATAGCTAGGATTTGTTGCATAGCCATAACCTATTTGTAGAAATATGTATAATTGTTATTAAGATGAATTTACAATTTCTTAAATGGTACAAAATTTACTTTCATTTCAAATTTAAGGTTTTCATTAGTATGAGTGTCTAATTGATATACAAGTGAGATTAATATTGTTACTTTCATAGACATTGTGCCTATATAACACATTTAAGAATACAAGGCTTATACCCAGTACTTCTTTAACTTTTCTAACTGATTTGAAATGGTTCACCTGTCATTTAAGGGCCTATAGAAAATTTGTGGCTCTGAGTTTATTGTTAGGGTGTTTTGTATATTTTACTTAGAAATAGCTGAGAGGAGTTAACAGACAGCAGTCCAGATTGCCTTACATGGATGGTTGGTCTTCAAAACATCAGAAGTTACAAACTTTTCTGTATTGATGTTCATTTTGATTAGAGACCAGTCTGCTCCTGACAGCTTCTTGTCTTGGATTCTAAGAAGAAATTGAGCATCTTTGGAGTTACTCCAGTTGTGGTGAGACAGTCACTAGGCAAGAATTGCCTCTTTTCATCTACAGAAAAATTACTGTCCAGAAAAGGACAAATAGTCAACTGATTATATCTGCCAAGACAGAGTAATCAGCCCTTAATAATTCTGCGTCACTAGGTCTGTCAGATGATCCTGGGCCAGAAGGCTAAATATCAGATACTCTAATGTTTTGTAGTATAGGGACTGTCCAGGTATTCAGCAGTCTCTATAAATTGGCTATGTTTTAGAAGCTATGCTTAGTGCTTCCCATAATTTCAGTTAACTCAGTCATTCTGGATTTCTGACAGGGTTGAAAACTTATAGTCTCATGGCCAATCCCGGCTATTTACTTTGAGAGAAAAGGTTTGAGAGGATGGTTTTCAGCTGGCATTCATTCTAAAGCCAAGAACAAAGCCAGGTTCAGAACTAAGTCTTTTAGTTAGGAGAGATGACAGAGGTTCTGCTTAGTCAGCAAAATGATGGACTGGATATTAAGTCTACCTTGTACCTTACTGACACAAATTGGTATAGTTATGCTCTAATTGTATTCTAAGAGAAAAGTTTTATTTTAACAGGAAGGGGGATATGTAGGAAGAGCTAAGGTGGGAGGAGTAAAGAGAGGAAGAAGAGGAGTAAGGAGAGGAGGAGGAGAAGGAGAGGAGGAGCTAGGAGATGAGAGGTGGGGGGAATATGAAGCCAGATGTTCACGTGTCTCCACCAGTCAAAGATAATTGGTATATCTAGGTTGGGTATTGGGTTATACTTCTGATTGTATAGGCGTCTTTTTATTGAGCATTACCAAACTTATAAAGCCTTTGATCAACATTTTAAAAAATTTTATAAAAGCAAAAAGGAGGAGGGGGATGGAATAGGGGTTTTCTAGGGAGGAGAAAGGAGATGGCATCTGAAATGTAAATAAAATATTCAATAAATAAATAAATAAGATACTCTATTAATGCTTGCAGAGAGGAGTCTAACATAACTGTCCTCTGAGAGGCTCTACCCAGTACCTGACTAAAACACATGCAGATATTCACAGGCAAACATTCAATGGAGGTCAGGACTCTGATAGAAGATTTTGTGGAAGAACTGAAGGCCCTGATATACATTGGAACTCCAGAGGAAGACCAACAGCATCAACTCAACCACTGGGAGCTCTCAGAAACTGAGCCACCAACCAAAGAGCATGGGCTGAACTGAGAACCCTGGCACATATGTCTCAGATGTGCAGATGAGTCTCCATTTGGCCCCTGAAGAGTTAGAGCAGGGTTGTCCCTAAAGCTGTAGCCTGATTACTGAATCTGTTCCCAAACTGAGTGTCCTTGTCTGACATCAGTGGGTGAAGGTATGCTTAATCTTCCGGAGACTTGGTGCACTGGGTTGGGGGGGATAACCAGGGGGTACCACATACTCTCAGAGTAGAAGGGGAGGGGAGAGAACTGGGAAGTGGGCAGCATTTGAAGTGTATATGAATAAATAAATAACTATCTAAAGGTCAAAGAGGAGAAAAGTTGTAGGATGCTTCTGAAATCATTTAGTTTATAAATCATATTTGTGTCTTCTTCATTTATTAAATTATTTTAATGGATATTTTCATTTACATTTCAGATGTTATTGCCTTTCTCAGTTTCCCCTACATAAACTCTGTATCCCATCTCCCTTCTCTTGCTTCTATGAGGGTGCTCCCCAACATATCCACCCACTCCAACCTTACTGCCCTTGCATTCCCCTACACTGGGGAATCCATCAAGCCTTCAAATGACCAAGGTACTCCCCTTGAATTGATGCCAGATAAAGCCTCTGCTACATATACATCTGGAGCCACGGATCCCAGCATGTGTACTCTTTGGTTGGTGGTTTAGTTCCTGGGAGCTCTTGGGTGTCTGGTTGGTTGATATTGTTGTACTTCCTATGGGGTTGCAAACCCTTTCAGCTCCTTCAGTCCTTCCCCTAACTCCTTTATTGTGGTCCCTGGGCTCAGTCTAATGGTTGGCTGCAGGTATTCACATATGTATTGGTCAGGCTCTGGCAAAGACCCTCAGGAGACAGCTATATCATGCTTCTGTCAGCAAGCACTTCTTGGCATCAGCAATAGTGTCTAGGTTTGGTGGCTGCATATGGGATGGATCACCAAGTAAGGCAGTCTTTGGATGGCCTTTCCTTCACTCTCTGCTCCACTCTTTGTCCCTGTATTTCCATGAGACAGGAGCAATTCTGGGGTATAATTTTGGAGGTGGGTGTGTGGCCCCATCCTTCAATTGAGGGATATGCCTTACCTCTGGATATGGTCTCTACATGTTCTCTCTCCCCTTTGTTGGGTATTTCAGCTAATTTCATCCCAGTTGGGTCCTGGAAGCCTCTTGCTTTCTGGCATCTGGGACATTCTGTTGGCTACCCCAGTTCCCCAATCCTCCATTGCTACACCACTTTGTTCAATTTCCTGACTATCTGTTAATGTTTCCCATATCTTTCCCTACCTGATCACATTTAAAAAAAAAAAAACAATGTTACATTATTTTCCCTGAAGTAAGGAATTCTCAACAAGGGAATCCTTAATGGCTGAGGAGCACTAAAGCAATGTTCATCAGCTTCCAGTTGCATCTGTGCCCAGGACAGATCCTGTGCTCCAGTGCTCCCTCACCCTCCCCACGCCCAGAGATGGCTTGATTTCCAGGAGTCTGACACCCCCAGACTCACAGGTGAGTCTCCAACCACTACCCCAATTATTGGCCTAAGTGGGACCCCCAGAGTGCAGAAGGACATAGGATCCCCTGTCTTGCTGTAAACACACCTTCTTCCCTTTGCATTTCCACCAGGGAGCACACTTTATGCTCCAGCCCTTCTCCTCTCCCCTTCTACACCCAGAGACAGATAAATACCCAGATGTTCTGACACAGCCAGGCTCACAAATCAGGCTCTTAAGACCCCCTCCAATACCTAGAGACAGCATGATACAAGGAGGCCCAGCATAACCAGGCTCAAAGGAGGGGAAGGCTCTAGTCAGAAATAGCAAGGCTGGTTAACAACAGAGATAACCAGATGGTGAGAGGCAAGTACAAGAAAATAAAAAAACTGGAAAAGAATGACAGTGAGACAGTGAGTGAAGATAGCACTAGAGATAACCGGATGGCAAAAGGCAAGTGCAAGAACATAAGCAACAGAAACCAAGGTTACTTGGCATCATCAGAACCCAGTTCTCCAAAGACAGCAATCCCTATATACCCAAAGACATATGAAAAGCAAGAATCTGATCTAAAATCCCATTACATGAAGATGATAGAGGACCTTAAGTATGACATAAATAACTCCCTTAAAGAAATACAGGAGAACATAGGTAAACAGGTAGAAGCCCTTAAAGAAGAAACAAATTAATCCCTTAAGGAAATACAGAAAAACACAAACAGGTGAAGGGATTGAACAAAACCATCCAGGATCTAAAAATGGAAATAGAAACAATAAAGAAATCACAAAAGGAGACAACCCTGGAGACAGAAAACATAGGAACAAGATCAGGAGTCACAGATACAGGTGTCAGCAACAGAATACAGGAGATAGAAGAGAGAATCTCATTAATAGAGGATGCCATAGAAGACTTCAATACAACAGTCAAAGAAAATACAAACTGCAAAAAGCTCCTAAGAGAAATCAGCCAAGAAACTCAGGATACAATGAAAAGATCAAACCTAAGAATAATAGGAATATTGTTCTATCAGAGCACCACTGACTAAGGATGGTCCTCGATAACAACAAAAACAATAGAGAGCCCTCATACTCATTCACAATTTAAAGGGCCAATAAACATCTTCAACAAAATCATATAACAAAGCTTCTCTGACCTGAAGAAAGAGATGCCCATAAATGTACAAGAAGCCAACAGAATGCCAAATAAATTGAACCAGAAAAGAAATTGCTCTGGTCACATAATAGTCAAAACACCAAATACACAGACAAAAAAAAAAAAAAAAAGAATATGAAAAGTGGTAAGGGAAAAAGGCCAAGTAACATATAAAGGTAGACCTATCAGAATTCCAATGGACTTTTCAACAGAGCCTCTAAAAGACAGAATATCTTGGGCAGATGTTGTACAGACCCTAAGAGAACACAAATACCAGCCCAGGCTATAATATGCAGCAAAACTGTCAGTTACCATATATAGGGAAACACAAGACATTTCATGACAAAACAAAATTTAAACAACATCTTTCCACAAAAGCAGCCCTACTGAAGATAATAAAAGGAAAATCCAAAAATAAGAAGAGAAATTACACCCAAGAAAAACCAAGAAATTAATTTTCTCACAACAAACTCAAATAAAGAGAACCACACAAGCATAATTCCAACTTTAACAAAAGTAACATGAAGCAACAATCATTGGTCCTTAATATCTCTCAACATCAATGAGTTCAATTCTCAATAAAAAGACATAGGCTAGCAGACTAGATATGTAAACAAGACCCAGAATTTTGTTGCTTACAGGAAACATACCTCAGCGGAAAAGACAGAAATTACCTCATAGTAAAATGCTGCAAAAATTTTTTTCCAAGAAAAATTTTTGGTTGTTATCAACCAAAAGTTGTCAAAAAATTGATGGCAAAGAAAACTTCATACTTGCTAGGCAGTGGTGGTGCACGCCTTTAATCCCAGCACTTGGGAGGCCAGGGAGGCAGATTTCTGAATTCAAGGCCAGCCTGGTCTACCAAGTGAGTTTCAGGATAACCAGGCTATACAGCTAAACCTTTTCTCTACCCCCCCACCCCAAATACTTCATACTCATCAAAGGAAAGATCCACCAGGATGAACTGTCAATTCTGAACATCTATACCCCAAATGCAAGGGCACCCACATTTGTAAAAGAAATGTTACTAACACTCAAAGCACACATTGAATGTCACACAGTAATAGTGGGAGACTTCAATACCCCACGCTCACCAATGAAACATAAACTAAGCAGAGGTACAGTGAAACTAACAGAAGTTATAAACCAAATGGATTTGACTAATATCTATAGAACATTTCACCTTACAACAAAAGAATATACCTTCTTCTCAGCATCTCATGGTACCTTCTCCAAAACTGAACATATAATCAAGCACAAAACAACCTTCAACAGATACAAGAAGATTGAATTAAACCTGTACTTTCGACCAGACTACCACTGACTAAGGATGGTCCTCAATAACAACAAAACAATAAAAAAAGCCCACATACTCATGAAAGCTGAACAACTCCCTATACAATTATAACTTGGTCAAGGAAGAAAAAATAAAAAAACTTAAAGACATTTTACAATTTAATGAAAATGAAGGCACAGCATACCCAAATTTATGGGACACAATGAAAGCAGTGCTAAGAAAAATCATAGCTGGTCACTCCCGATCCAGAACACTGGTTCCTTCCGGTCTGGGCCAGAGCACTGAGCAGATCTTGGGTGGCAGCTCTGCCCCCAACCTCCAAGAACCCAGAGGAAGCAGGGATCCCACACGCTCTAACTTGGACAGTGTCTTAGAAACTAGTTCTCAGATCTGAGACCTGGATCAGACCTCTGCCAGGTCTGCTGTAGTGTGGACCCTGGATTCCACCTGAGACATACTGGAAGGTCCACTCAACCCAGAGCCACAGAGGAACAACTGAACTCAGAGCATCAGACAACATATCCTGAGATATTCTAGAGGAGACACTGCACCCAGAACAGCAGACACCTAGCTGGACTGCTACCTTGGAGGCACCATATCCTGAGGCATCCTAGAGGTACCACTGTAATCAGTGTAGCTGGAAAAGATCACAGAGACATCTGGACCCCTAGAAGATCAGACACAAGCTAGATAACTGGAAAGGCAGGCTTCAGTCAGAGACAGCAAGTACAGGCAGCACTAGAGTTAATCAGATGGCAAAAGGCAAGCACAAGAACATAAGCAACAGAAACCAAAGTTACATGGCATCATCAGAACCCAGCTCCCCCTTCAGAGCAAGCCCTGAACACCCCATCACACCAGAAAAGCAGGATTCAGAATTAAAATCACTTCTCATGATGATGATAGAGGGCTTTAAGAAAGACATAAATAACACTCTCAAAGAACTTAAGGAGAGCACTGGTAGACAGATAGAAACCCTTAAAGAGGAAACACAAAAATCCCTTAAGGAATTGCAAGAAAATGCAAACAAACGGGAGAAGGAATTAAACAAAACCATGCAGGATCTAAAAATGGAAGTAGAAACAATAAAGAAATCACAAAGGGACAATACCCTGGAGATAGAAAACCTAAAAAAAGATCAGGAGTCATAGACACAAGTATCACCAACAGAATACAAGAGATGGAAGAGAGAATCTCATGTGCAGAAGATACCATGGAAAACATTGACACAACTGTCAACGAAAATGCAAAATACAAAAAGCTACTAACCCAAAATATACAAGAAATCCAAGACACAATGAGAAGGCCAAACCTAAGGATAATAGGTATAGATGAGGGGGAAGACTCCCAACTTAAAGGACCAGTAAATATCCTCAACAAAATTATAGAGGAAAACTTCCCTTACCTAATGAAAGAGATGTCCATAAATATACAAGAAGCCTACAGAACTCCAAATAGTTTAGACCAGAAAAGAAATACTTCCTGCCATATAATAGTCAAAACATCAAATGTACAAAACAAAGAAAAAATACTAAAAGCAGTAAGGGAAAAAGGCAAAGTAACATATAAAGGCAGACCTATAAGAATTACACCAGACAGGTCTCTAATGAAAATGAACATTAATACTGAAATGTTTGTCATGTCAATTCTAAGGATTTCTGGTGTTTTGAAAACCAGCTATCCATGTAAGGTAATCTGGACTGTTGCCTGTTAACTCCACTCAGCTATTTCTAAATAAAACATAGAGAACATCCTTATAATAAACTCCAAGCCATGAATTTGCTATAGTCCCTTAACTCACAGGCTGACCATCTCAAATCAGTTAAAAAAGTTAAAGAAGGACTGGGTCTAAGCTTTGTATTCCTAAATGTGTTATACTGGTACAATGCCTATGGGAGTAATAATATTCATCTCACTCTTATATCACTAAGAGACCTTTCTGCTCCGGACAGCTTCCTATATTGAATTCTAAGAAGAAATTGAGCATCCTTGGAGTTACTCCCGTTGTGGTGAGACAGCCACTAGGCAAGAATTGCCACTTTCCTTCTACAGACAAATTACTGTCCAGAAAAGGACACACTTGCAGAATAGTCGACTGATTATATCTGCCTAGACAGAGTAATCAGCCCTTAATAATTCTGCAGCACTAAGGTCTGTCAGATGATCCTGGGCCAGAAGGCAGAACAGATGCTCCAATGTTTTGAAGTAGAGCGAGTGTCCAGGTGTCCAGAGGTCTCTATAAATTGGCTAAGTTTTAGAAACTATGATTTGTGCTTCCCACAATTATAGTTAACTCAGTCATTCTGGATTTCTGATGGGGTTGAAAACATATAGCTATTGACCTTAAGAGAAAAGAGTTGAGTGGATAGTCGTCAGCTGACATTCATCCTAAAGCCAGGTTCAGAACTACATGTTTTAGTTAGAATAGATGACAGAGGAGCTGGTTAGTCAACAAAAGGATGGACTGGGTATTAGGACTATCCTGTACTTCACTGGTACAAATTGGCATAATTATGTTCTAATTGTATTTTGAGAGAAAAGTTTCATTTTAACAGGAAGGGTGATGTGTAGGAGGAGCTAAGGTAGGAGGAGTACTGAGAGGAAGAAAAGGAGTAAGAAGAGGAGAAGAAGAAAGAGAGGAGAAGCTGGTGAAGAAAGAGAGAAAGAGGGGGAGACAGGGAGGCAGATATTCATGTATCTCCACCAGTCAAAGATAGTTGTTATGTCTAGGTTGGTCAGTGGGTTACACCTCTGATTGAACAATTCCAAACTTATAAAGCCTATGATTAACATTATTTTTAAAAAATGTATAAATGCAAAAAGGAAAAGGGGGCATAGGATAGGGGTTTCCTAAGGGGGGTGGGGGCAGGGAATGGGGAAAGGGGATGCCATCTGAAGTGTAAATAAAATATCTAATAAAAAAAAGAAAAAAAAAAAAGAATTACACCAGACTTCTCACCAGAGACCATAAAAGCCAGAAGATCCTGGACTGACATCATACAGACCCTAAGAGAACACAAATGCCAGCCCAGACTACTATACCCAGCAAAACTCTCAATCATTATTGATGGAGAAACCAAAATATTCCATGACAAATCCAAATTCACACAGTGTCTCAACACAAATCCAGCACTTCAAAGAATAATTGGTGGAAAACTCCAACACAAGGAGGGAAACTACAACCTTGAAAAAGCAAGAAAGTAATCTTCCAAAAGCCTTAAAAGAAGGTAGCTACACAAACATATCTCCACTGCCAATAACAAAAATAACAGGAAACAACACTCATTTTTCCTTAATATCTCTTAATATCAATGGACTCAATTCTCCAATAAAAAGACATAGACTATCAGACTGGATACTTAAGCAGGACCCAACATTTTGCTGCATTCAGGAAACTCACATTTCTGAAAAAGACAGGCACTACCTCAGAGTAAAAGGTTGGAAAACAATCTTCCAAGCAAATGGTCCCAAGAAACAAGCTGGAGTAACAATTCTAATATCAAATAAAATCAGCTTTCAACCAGAAGTAATCAAAAAAGATAAAGAAGGACACTTCATATTCATCAAAGGAAAAATGTACCAAGAGGAACTCGCAATTCTGAACGTCTATGCCCCAAATGCAAGGGCACCCATGTACATAAAAGAAACTTTACTAAAGCTTAAAGCATACATTGAACCCTACACAATAATAGTGGGAGATTTCAACACCCCACTCTCAGCTATGGACAGATCACGGAAACAGAAACTAAACTGAGACACAATGGAACTAACAGAAATTATGAACCAATTGAACTTAACTGACATCTATAGAACATTTCATCCTAAAACCAAAGAATATACCTTCTTCTCAGCACCTCATGGTACCTTCTCCAAAATAGACCATATAATTGGTCACAAAACAGGCCTCAACAGATACAAAAAGATTGAAATAATCCCTAGTACCTTATCAGACCACCATGGACTAAGACTTGTCTTTGACATGGACAAAAACAACAGAAAACCCACATACACTTGGAAACTGAACAATGCTCTACTCAGTGATAACTTGGTCAAGGAAGAAATAAAGAAAGAAATTAAAGACTTCTTAGATTTAAATGAAAATGAGGACACATCATATCAAAACTTGTGGGACTCACTGAAAGCAGTACTAAGAGGAAAAATCATAGCTCTAAGTGCTCACAAAAAGAAATTGGAAAGAGCATACATTAACAACTTGACAGCAAATCTGAAAGCGTTAGAACAAAAAGAAGCTAATATACCCAAGAGGAGTAGACAGCAGGAAATAATCGAACTCAGGGCTGAAATCAACCAAGCTGAAACAAAAAGAACTATACAAAATATCAACAAAACCAGGAGCTGGTTCTTTGAGAAAAATCAACAAGATAGACAAACCCTTAGCCAGACTAACCAAAGGGCACAGAGACAGTATTCAAATTAATAAAATCAGGACTGAAAAGGGAGACATAACAACAGAAACAGAGGAAATTAAAAATATCATCAGATCCTACTACAAAGGCCTATACTCAACAAAATGGAAAATCTGGATGAAATGGACAATTTTCTAGATAGATACCAGGTACCAAAATTAAAGGAGGAGCAGATAAACCATTTAAACAGTCACATAACTCCTAAAGAAATAGAAACAATCATTAAAAACCTTCCCACCAAAAAATGTCCGGGGCCAGATGGTTTCAGCACAGAATTCTTTCAGACCTTCAAGGAAGACCTAATACCAATCCTCTTCAAGCTATTCCATCGAATAGAAACTGAAGGAACACTACCCAATTCGTTCTATGAAGCTACCATTACACTCATACCTAAACCACAGAAAGACCCAACAAAGAAAGAGAACTACAGACCAATCTCACTTACGAATGTTGATGCAAAAATACTCAATAAAATTCTCGAAAACCGAATCCAACAACACATCAAAACAATTATCCATCAAGATCAAGTAGGCTTTATCCCAGGAATGCAGGGATGGTTCAATATTCGGAAATCCATCAATGTAATCCACTACATAAATAAACTTAAAGAAAAAAACCACATGGTCATCTCACTAGACGCTGAGAAAGCATTTGACAAAATTCAACATCCCTTCATGTTAAAAGTCTTGGAAAGATCAGGAATTCAAGGCCCATACCTAAACATAGTAAAATCAATATACAGCAAGCCAGTAGCCAACATCAAACTAAATGGAGAGAAACATGAAGCAATCCCACTAAGATCAGGGACTAGACAAGGCTGCCCACTCTCATCTTACCTATTCAATATAGTACTGGAAGTCCTAGCTAGAGCAATTAGACAACAAAAGGAAGTCAAAGGGATACAGGTAGGAAAGGAAGAAGTCAAAATTTCACTATTTGCAGATGATATTATAGTATACTTAAGTGACCCCAAAACTTCCACCAGAGAATTCCTAAACCTGATAAACAACTTTAGCAATGTGGCTGGATATAAAATCAACTCAAACAAATCAGTAGCCTTCCTCTATTCAAAGGATAAACAGGCTGAGAAAGAAATTAGGGAAATGACACCCTTCACAAGAGCCACAAATAAAATAAAATATCTTGGAGTGAATCTAACCAAGCAAGTAAAAGATCTGTATGAGAAGAACTTCAAGTCTCTGAAGAAAGAAATTGAAGAAGATCTCAGAAGATGGAAAGATCTCCATCTTTTTTTTTTTTTTTTTTTTTTGGTTTTTCAAGACAGGGTTTCTCTGTGTATCCCTGGCTGTCCTCTAACTCACTCTGTACACCAGGCTTGTCTTGATCTCAGGAATCTGCCTGCCTCTGCCTCCCAAGTGCTGGTATTAAAGGCATGTGACACCACTGCTTGGCTTGAAGATGACTTCTAAGCAGTATGTTTTTTGTGTGTGCACAGAGGATTCAACCAATCTTGTGATTAAATATTCACAAGCACTTTTCAGTTAAAAAGTATTTTTCATTGTGGCTTTTTTGGGTTTCGGTCTTCTGTCTGTCTCTCTTTTGTCAGTTTATTTTTGTAGTACTGGCTGTCCTAGAACTTGCTCTGTAGGAAAAGCTGGCCTCCAACTCAGAGGTCTCCCTGCCTCTACCTCCCAAGTTGAAACTTGGAGTTTCTTTGGAAAGTTACTTCTGTCAAATGATGCTTTGCTGGAGCGCACAGGTGAAAAAAATGTCTTGCTAAAGCAGACACTAGAAAGAATGTTTTCTGGAAGCACACACATGTGAAAGTAGGTTTTGTTATAGCAGCCATGTGAAGGGATGCTTAATAGAGGACACAGACAGCGGGAGACCAGCATGGAGGACTGGTTTTTTTTTTTCCTCATTGTTTTTGAATAACAGCACCCATTGTGAAAATATCCTCATTGAGAAAAACTTGTTAAGAAATGTTGTGGCCCAAGCTGGAGCCTCATTTTGGGTGGCCAAAAATGTTGCGACCCTCTCCACCCCATGCTTGGGAGCCAAAAATGTTGAGGCCTGTACTGCCCGCCTTTGTGGGCCAAAATGTTGTGGCCCTCTCTGCTCCAAGCTTGGGGGCCAAAAATGTTGAGGCCTGTTCTGCTCCATGCTTGACAGCCACTGTGTCCTGGCCCAAGCTGCTGCTCTGGTCCATGGGTCAGGGTCTAGCAAGAGAGAGAGAGAAAGAGAGAGAGAGAGAGAGAGAGAGAGAGAGAGAGAGAGAGAGAGAGAGAGAGGATGGAGGGGCAAGCAACGCAAAGAACGGAGACTAGACAGGGTGTGTGGTCAAGTCTTAAGTCTCCTTTATTGTGTCTCTTCTCTCTTATTGTCTCTCCTAGTAAAGGGAAGTACGGAGTATTTATAGGCTTCTGCCATGTGCCTTGTAGGTGTGGATATGACATAAGCCTTACAGGCATATATAGCTTGGATAGCACTTGCACCTTACAGGCCTGTATGGCGTGGATAGCATGTATACCTCATGTCTTGCAGGTGTGGATACCACGTGCGCCTTGCAGCTGGGGTCACTAAACAGCAAAACAAGCTATGTGGGATAAACAAGATGTTTGTCAGAGTGTGCTCAGCTGTTGTAGGCTGTTGAAAACCAAGTCTCTTATCAGGGTATATGGTTCCAGATGGCTGCAAAGATGATCTAGCCGCTTTCTGCTAAAAGTCGGCTCCCAACAAAGAAATGCTCCTGAAATTCCTGTGTCAGCTTGCTGCTTCTGTAGCCTCTTCTAAGGCTAATTGGCAAGCCTGGTGGTTCCTTCAGTATCAAAGTACATCTGAAGATTCCTGTCTGTCATATGTTTGCAAAAGGCCTGGACTGAAGCTGCTGGTTCCTGTGTCTTGGACTGGCTTGGGCTGCATTCAGGCACTGGGTATTCATGAGCACAGGACATCATTCAGCATACTTGTTCACAGGGACATGCCATAGTCAGAAGGGGATTGGGAAAGCACTCAGGTGCCATATATTCATGCTATGTCTTGGGAACTGTAAGTTGCACCAATTCCAGGAACCACCAGAAGGCCAGAGTCCCTGCTCTGCAATAGTAGAGAACTCTTTGAACCCTGTTGTACTCTCTAGAGGTTTCAATTCCAAACATTCATCAGTCTCAGCATATGCAGGCTCTCACAAGAACCAACACAGCAATTAACCTTTATCATACCAGAAAAAAAACCCTGTTCCTTTGAATCCCATTCCACTTTGGAAAGGTTGTACAGGAGAAAGCAATGTGACCAGACACTTGTCACTGCAAGAAGGTACTGATCAAATACTAAGGCCCTAAAAAGAAACACTACTACTGCCATAGTCCAACAACACAGGTTCTGCTTTCCACAGGTTGTGTTGGCCAAGGATGGACTGAGGAGAATCGCTGAAATGTAAGGCATTACTCTTTACTTTTGAAGTTATTCCAACATTCTCTGGGACTCTGTGCTTTATTATACTAATTTGGAGAAGGAGGTAGAAGATCTGTTAATTATTGACCACCTGGCTGCACATCCAGACTGTGTCTGAAATTTAAATGTGAACTAAGCCATGTGAGTTTCCCCTAAGCAGCTCTGGAGTCATGTGACTACAAAAGAGTGCCATGCAAGACTGTGGATCTGAGTTACACATGCCATGGAAGCCTTCAGCTTACATTGCTTTCCATCCTCTCCTTTCTCATGTCTCTTTCTGTTTGTAGCTGTGGACTTTGCACACTGAGACAGGATGATTGAAACTTTAGGACCATTCTGTGCTCTGTGGCGAGACACAGTGTTAGAAATCAAAGAAGAAAGAATCAAAATCAAATGAATGTTGGGAAAGCCTACACAGGAGAGCAGAGTAAGAATTACCAACTTGGTTCTTTCAATCTCATTTTCCATGAAGTGCTGGAGCACAGAGTACACGCAGGAATCTCTGGGTGGGGACTGGGATAAGGATAAGTGCTTATGGAGGATGCAAGAGACCTTCCTACATGCACCATGTTGGTCTGATACAGCCATTGCTATGATTTCTAGCCATGTTCTGAATTATGCTCATGCTGATCCTCAGGCCTCAGACTAGCATGCTATGAATTGTGTGGTCAGAAAACAGAAGGCCATGTCCTGGGGGTTGATTTCAATATGTAAGCAGAATGAGTTTGCAAGAAGGATCATATGCTTGTAGACAAGAGTGGTCTTGAACTCAGAGATCCACATGCCTCTGCAAGTGCTGTGATTAAAGCCATGAGGCACAACAATTTGTCTTCAGTAAATCAGTTCTTGACTATCTGTCTGGCATAAGAATCTTCCTATGTACAGGTATCTGATCCAATTTACCTAGACCATCCAAATTGAAAAGTAAGCAAGT
Organism: Arvicanthis niloticus; assembly: GCF_011762505.2. Classification (NCBI taxonomy): domain Eukaryota; kingdom Metazoa; phylum Chordata; class Mammalia; order Rodentia; family Muridae; genus Arvicanthis; species Arvicanthis niloticus. The sequence goes on along the minus strand of NC_047662.1, from coordinate 10,784,073 downwards.
GAGTAGAACCAATTACTGAATTGGAGCCCTTTTTGGTAGGGAGGGTGTGGCTCCAAATGGAGGGTTGAGCTGAAATGTACATAAAGAGTAATAGCAGGCAGAGAAACTCTCTCTTGTAGCCTGGAGTTTCAGCCTTCCCTAGCCTGAATATGGTGCTCTGTCATCAGTATCCAGATCAAGTAAGTCCTCAGCTCCATAGGGATTTCTCAACTCAAGCAACCAGAGCTAGCCTTGTCCTCACTTGAATCTTTGTTTATATAATGTATTACCTGCTGGTTATTCTTTTTTGAGATGAGTTTCCTCTACATAAAATCACTGTATCTTACATATTCTGTACTTTTTGGCTAATATCCACTTATCAGTTAGTAGATACCATGCATGCCATTTTGGGTCTTGGATACCTCCTTACTCAGGATGATATTTTCTAGTTCCATCCATTTGCCTGCAAAATTTGTGATGACCTCTTTTTAAATAGCTAAATAGTATTCCATTGTGTAAGTGAACTACATTTTCTGTATCCACTCTTTGGTTGAGGGCTATATGGGCTGTTTCCATTTTCTGGGTATAACAAATAAGGATGCTAGGAACATGGTAAAGCACATGTCCTTGTGGTATGGTGGGGATTCTTCTGGGTATATGCCAAAGAGTGGTATAGCTGGGTTTTCAGATAGAAGTGTTTCCAATTTCCCAAGCAACCACCAGACTGATTTCCAGAGTGGTTGCATGAGTTTATAATCCCACCCCAATGGAGAAGTGTTCCTCTTTCTACTCATCCATGCCAGAATATGCAGTTATTTGAGTTTTTTAATGTTAGACATTCTGATTCTTGTAAAATAGAATTTCAAGGTCATTTTTGTTGGGAGCCGACTTTAGTAGAAAGTGGCTAGATCAACTTTGCAGCCATCTGGAACCATATACCCTGATGAAAGACTTGGTTGTCAAAAGCCTATAACAGCTGAAGTACACTCTGATAAATATACTGTTTATCCCACATAGCTTGTTTTGCTGTTTAGTGACCTCAGCTGTATGGTGCACGTGGTAAAATGTTTTCACCTGTGTTCTCCTGGTTGTGTATATAAATACCTCAGAATTCCCTTCAATAAGAGAGACTTGAGAAAATAGAAGAGACTTGATCACACCCTGTCTTGTCTCCATTCTTCTTGTCTCTTGCCCCAAGAGCCCCACTCTCTCTCTTGACCAGAGCACTTAGCCCCAAAAGTGTTGAGGCAAAACCGTTGAGGTAGAGTAAAGGCCGCAACACATTTTCATTATAATTTCCGTGATGACTAAGGACTTTGAACATTTCTTTAATGCTTCTGAGTCATTTGAGATTCTTCTATGATTGAATTAGTGGAAGGATTGTACAAACTGAAGGAGAGGGCAACCCCCTAGGAAGACCAGCAGTCTTATCTAAATTAGACACCTGGGAACTCCCAGAGACTTAGCCACCCAACCAGGCAGCATACACAGGCTGGTCCAAAGCCCCCAGCACATATATAGCAGAGGACTGTCTGGTCTGTTTTCAGGTGCAAAAGATGCATCAAATCCTTTAATAAATTTAGATACCTGAGTGTGGGAAAGGGAAGCACCCTCTTGGAGGCAAAGGGGGAGAAAGAATTAGATGAAAAACTGTGTGAAGGGGGCAAGAGCTGGAATGTAAATAAAATAAAACTAAAATAAAATAGTTTGTCTGGCCTCAAACTCACAGAGATTCTCCTATCTTGGCCACCTGAACGCTGCTTAACCAGAATATACAAGTGAGTTCTCTATTATATCTAAGTATTAATTGGGTCATTGTGGTTTCCGTGGGGTATTTTTGTTTTGGTTTGGTTTTGGTTTTTGAGGTAGTCTCACTAAGAGTTTCAGGGTGACCTTGAATTCAAGGCAATCCATGCTGGAATGACAGCTGTGAGTTGCACAAGTGCCTTGAATACTGATCTTTATGTCACATTAAGTCTGGCATTCTTTGGTGTGCCTTTAATCCCAGCAACAAGCATGCAGAGTGAGGCTGATCTCTAAGTTTGAAGCCTAAATGATTGTCAAAACAGTCAGGTATTATATGTGTCTTTAAAAAGGCAAAACAAGGGGCTGGAAAAAAAGCTCAGTGGTTAAGAACACTGAGTGCTCTTCCACAGGTCCTGCGTTCAATTCCCACTAAATACTTCATAGCTCACATCCATCTATAATGGGATCTGATGCCTTCTTTGGGTGTGTCTGAAGACAGGAACAATGTACTCACATACAATACATGAATGAATGAATGAGGCAAAACAGGCAAACAAACACAAAATACCAAAAACAAATGGCATTTGCATCTCCTCCCTGATACACAGTGTCTTATTTTCAAGGTGCTCACGAAGTTCTCAAACTGGCAGAAAGAAACCTGCATATATATGTATGTATACATGCATATATACAAATATATATATATGTATATATGTCTGTGTGTGTCTCTTGGTGTGTATACACACACACACACACACACATATATATATATGTATATACAAATATGTGTGTGTGCTTATATAATAATCACTGTCTCTGTGATTATGGGTTTCTCTGTGTATCCCTGGCTGTCCAGGAACTCACTCTGTACACCAGGCTTGCCCCGGCCCACGGGGATTCGACGAGACCTTAGGGAAGGGGGCGAACGAATTAAAGGACAAGAGACACAAAGAATGAGAGCAAGTCTGGGTTCTGATCAAGCTCTGAAACTTTAATTTTGGGGGCAGGTTATAAAGACACAGCAAACCGGGAAGTTTGGGCGAGGGTCATTGTTTAGGGCTATCTTACTATGGGATCCTTACTGTCTAAGACCTTCCCACTGTCATAATCTTATCACCCTAGACCATCCCACTGTCATAATCTTATCACCCTAGACCATCCCACTGTCATAATCTGCTCCAAGGAAATGCCAGACGTTCTTTAGGTTCCTGGGACCTGAGACCTGTGAATGTCCTTTCTTAACCTTGTACTGACTAGACTTTCTAAAACAGCAGGTAATTTCCTGGGTTTGGCTCCCGACACAGGCTGGCCCAGAGATCAGATATCTGCCTGCATCTGCCTGTTTTGCTCAAAGATTGTTTTTATTTGTATAGTTTATTTATATTTCAAATGTTATCCACTTTTTGGTTTTACCCTCTGAAATTCCCTATCTTATCCCCCCTTCTCTGCCTTCTATGAAGGTGTTCCCCTGTTGGGAGCCAACTTTAGCAGAAAGCGGCTAGATCAACTTTGCAGCCATCTGGAACCATATACCCTGACGAAAGATTTGGTTTTCAATAGCCTACAACAGCTAAAGCACACTCTGATATCCCACATATTTTGTGTTGCTGCTTACTGCCCCCAGCTGCAAGGTGCACGTGGTGGCCACGCCTGCAAGGCATGCAGTTCACGTGCTGTCCACGTGCTATCTACACCATACATGCTTATAAGGCGCACGTGCTATCCAAGCCTGCAAGGCATTGCGGTGCACGTGCTGTCCACGCTATAGACGCCTGTAAGGCTTACGTCATATCAACACCTGCAAGGCACGTGGTATCCACGCGCCTACAAGGCACGTGGCAAAAGCCTATAAATAGCTCCGAATTCCCTTCAATAACCGAGACTTGATCAGAATCTCTGTCTTGTCTCCATTCTTCTCGTCTCTTCCCCTTTATGCCCACTCTCTCTCTCGCTAGACCCTGACCCTCGGACCAGAACGGGCAGTACGGGCCGCAACAGTTTGGCGTCCAACATCGGGCTCCAGTAAGCGCAACAGTTTGGCGATCAACGAGAGGCAGCGGGAACAAGAGACCCAGTGAGGGACTTTACGGAAGAAGGATCTGTTGGTTGCCGCAGGAATCTGCCGCATTGAGAAAGGTAAGAAAAATGGGACAAGAAATTAGTCAACCTGAATCCAACTCTCTGTTTTGGTTTGTTTCAAGAAAGGTAATGAAAATGGGACAAGAAATTTGTCAGCTTGAATTCAACTCTCTGTTTTGGTTTTGTTTGCTGCTCGCATGTGTTAATTTTCTGCTTTTGTTCTTGAATGCTGTCTTTTTTGTTCAAAATAAAAAGAAGCGTAAGTTAGAATCCAAAATTCAACCAAAGGTTGATGACAATTTGTCAGAGCCAGATTGTGCTGACCAAGAGGAAGAGGAAGTTAAATTTTATGACGCTGAAATGCCCTCTTTCTATGTGCCTCCACCTCCAAGTGCTCCCCCAATGGAGACAATGGTTGTAGATCCTAAAAAGGAGTTACAGGACAAAATTACTACCCTTAAACAACTGATAGAGTTAGAAAAAGAGTATCAGGGCTTAAGTAACCAGTTACAGAAATTAAGGACAGGGAAGAGGTCTCAAGAGACTAACTGCGAAAATCCCCCGGATTTTCATGTTCCTCAACCTGGTGTCCAAAGGCAGTCCCTATCCTCTAGCTTTAGTTCAGCTATAGATCAGCCAGAGGAGGGAGACACTAAGGCTTTCCCTGTGTCAGAGACCAGAGACGCTCAAGGGGTTGCTTGGAGACATCACACAGGGTTTAATTTTCAAATTATTAAAGAATTAAAAAATGCAGTATCTCAATATGGTGCCACTGCTCCCTTTACTCTTGCAATTTTAGAATCTGTTGCAGAGGAGTGGCTAACTCCTAGTGATTGGAATATGTTAGTGAGGGCAGTTCTTAGTGGTGGAGACTATCTTATCTGGAAATCAGAGTATCATGAGAATTGTAAAGAGACAGCTAGGAGAAACATTCAGGCAGGCAATGGTTGGTCCTTTGATGCCTTAGTAGGAGAAGGGCAATTTGCTTCTAGTGATAGCCAGATGCAATATGACCCAGGTTTATATGCTCAAATTCAAAATGCAGCCATGAAGGCTTGGCGTAAACTCCCGGTAAAGGGAGACCCTGGTGCATCTTTAACAGCAGTCAGGCAAGGACCTGATGAACAATTTTCTGACTTTGTTCATCGATTAATGACAACAGCAGGGAGGATTTTTGGCAATGCAGAGGTAGGTGTAGATTATGTGAAACAACTTGCATATGAAAATGCTAATCCTGCCTGCCAAGCGGCCATTAGACCTTATAGGAAAAAGACAGACCTTACGGGATATATCAGACTCTGTTCTGACATAGGTCCCTCTTATCAACAGGGCTTAGCTATGGCAGCTGCTATGCAAGGAAAATCTGTAAGAGATTTTTTGGCAAATAAAGACAGAAAGTCATGTTTTAAATATGGTAAGCCTGGACACTTTGCAAGAGATTGCAAAGTAGAAAATGAGTTAAGCCAGAGACAGCCCAGAAAACAGCCTGGGCTCTGCCCACGTTGCAAACGTGGAAGGCATTGGGCTAGTCATTGTATGTCTAAAAGAGACACACAAGGTAACACCCTTTTCTATGATCAGGGAAACGGGAACAGGGGCCAGCTCCAGGCCCCAAACCAACACAAGCCAAAACAGGCTTATGGAGCAGTCAGTGTCCTACCAGCAAATACCAATCCCTTTCTGAACTTAGTCAAGCAACACCAGGAAGTCCAGGACTGGACCTCAGTTCTGCCACCCACACAGTATTAACCCCAGAAATGGGACCTCAGGCTGTACCCACTGGAGTGTTTGGACCACTCTATCCAAATGTGTTTGGCCTGATAGTGGGAAGAAGCAGTACTACTATGCAGGGATTACAAATTTTTCCTGGAGTTATAGATAATGATTATCAGGGTGAGATTAAGGTAATGGCGCAGGCAATTCAGAACATAGTCACCATTCCTACAGGAAAGAGGATAGCTCAACTATTGTTACTTCCATTGTACCCTACTAATCACAAATATAAGAATCCTAAAAGAGGGGATCAAGGTTTTGGTTCCTCTGATGCATACTGGGTACAGCCTATAGTTAAACAAAAACCTATGATGACAATCTGGCTAGATGGAAAGGCATTCCAAGGCTTGGTTGACACAGGAGCTGATGTGACTATCCTAAAACAAAGTGATTGGCCTGCTACCTGGCCTCTGACCCCAACCTTAACCAATTTAAGGGGTATTGGCCAAAGTCAAAATCCACTACAAAGCTCTAAGGTGCTAACGTGGAAAGATAAAGAAGGAAATACAGGAAATATACAACCCTATGTCATCTCAGGCCTTCCCATTAATCTCTGGGGCAGAGATCTGTTATCCAAGTTGGGATTGATTATGTGCAGCCCTAATGAAGTAATCATGGCTCAAATGGTAAACTCTGAGCTTTCCCCAGACAAAGGATTAGGAAAAGGTGAAGATGAAATTATTCATCCTACTGAAGTTTATGGTAATAATGAAAGAAGAGGCTTGGGGTATTTTTGATGGGGGCTACTGATTCAGCTGCACCCCTAGGACGTTGTGCGGATCCCATCACCTGGAAAGGGGACTCGCCCGTCTGGGTGGATCAGTGGTCCCTAACCACCGAAAAATTACAAGCTGCCCAGTTGCTAGTGCAGGAGCAATTACAGGCAGGGCATTTGGAAGAGAGTAACTCTCCCTGGAACACCCCAATATTTGTCATTAAGAAAAAATCAGGAAAGTGGAGATTGTTGCAAGACTTGAGGGCTGTTAATGCAACCATGATTAAAATGGGAGCCTTACAACCTGGGCTGCCCACACCGGTGGCCATACCTTTAGGTTATTATAAAATAGTTATAGATTTAAAAGACTGGTTTTTTTACTATCCCCTTACATCCTAATGATAAAAAACGTTTTGCTTTCAGTATTCCCTCTATAAACTTTAGAGAACCTATGAAAAGACATCAATGGAAGGTATTGCCTCAGGGTATGTCTAACAGTCCTACCTTGTGCCAAAAGTTTGTGGCTTCTGCCATAGAGGGTGTTAGAACTATGTGGAAGCAAATTTACATGATTCATTTCATGGATGATATTTTGATAGCTGGAAAAGATGGAAAACAGGTACTCCAGTGCTTTGATGATCTTAGAACAGCTTTACAGACTGCAGGGTTACAAATAGCACCAGAAAAGGTGCAATTACAAGATCCATATACTCATTTAGGATTTCAGATTAATGGTCCAAGTATTATTAATAGTAAAGCCACACTGAGGACTGATTCCCTTAAGACACTTAATGATTTTCAAAAACTACTGGGAGACATTAATTGGCTACGACCATATTTGAAACTTACAACAGGAGAATTGAAGCCTCTGTTTGATATTCTCAAGGGAGATCCTGACCCTAAGTCTGACAGGGCTCTAACAGAGGAGGGTAGAAAAGCCTTACAGAAGGTAGAAAATGCTATTTCATCCCAATTTGTAACTCATATTAATTATTCTAAGCCTTTATATTTTCTTATTTTTAACACTAAACTGACTCCTACTGCAGTTTTTTGGCAAACTGCACCCATATTATGGGTTCATCTTCCCTCATCCCTCAAGAAGGTTCTTAATCCATACTATGCAGCTGTAGCAGATATGATTATGTTAGGCAGAGATAACAGTCAAAAATATTTTGGAAAAGATCCTGATGTCATAGTACAACCTTATACAAGGCATCAGGTTGATTGGCTTATGCAGAATTCTGAAGTCTGGCCTATTGCATGTGCCTCATTTGCTGGTCAGATAGATAATCATTATCCACCAGATAAATTGGTTCAGTTTTGTAATCATCATGAATTTGTTTTTCCATCTCGTACTGCACATGAACCTATCAAGGAAGCATTGCTAGTTTTCACTGATGGTTCCTCATCAGGAACAGCTGCTTATGCCTTTAAAGATCAAGTAATCTCCTTTGCTACATCATCTGTGTCAGCTCAATTGGTTGAATTACATGCTGTTATTGCTGTGTTTCAAGCATTTCCAAATCAACCCATTAACATTTATACAGATAGCTCATACATAGCTCAGTCTATCCCTCTGCTAGAAACTGCTGCACAAATAAAGCATTCCTCAGAAGCAGCTGATTTGTTTTTACAGTGCCAACAATTAATTTTGAAGAGAAAGTGTAAATTCTTTATAGGACACCTGAGAGCCCACACTGGGCTACCAGGTCCTCTCTCTGAAGGAAATACCAAGGCAGACCTAGCTACTCGAATAGCTGCAGTGACTTTATCAGATCAAAAATCTAATTTGGATCAGGCCATAAAGGCTCATGAGTTACATCACCTTAATTCTAAAACCTTAAGAGTTATGTTTAAAATTACCAGAGAACAAGCTAGACAAATTGTCAAACAATGTCAATCATGTGTTAAACTTTTACCAGTTCCTCATTTGGGTGTAAATCCAAAGGGACTGATACCAAACAGTATCTGGCAAATGGATGTTACTCATTATAATGAATTTGGCAAGCAAAAATATATACATGTATGTGTAGACACATACAGTGGTTTCAGCTATGCAACATTACAAACTGGAGAAGCAAGCAAGCATGTGATTGCTCATATGCTTGCTACAATCGCTGTAATGGGTGTGCCTAAACAGATAAAAACTGACAATGGCCCAGGTTATACAAGCTCCAGTTTCCACCAATTTTGTGAAAGATTGGGAATACTACATAAAACGGGTATTCCATATAATCCACAGGGCCAAGGTAAAGTAGAAAGGGCATATCAAACCATTAAATGTCAATTTGAAAAAATTAAAAAGGGAGAATGGTACCCTACCAAGGGATCCCCCAGAAATATCCTTCATCATGCACTCTTCATTTTAAATTTTTTAAATTTGGATTCTGAAGGAAAATCTGCTGCAGATAGATTCTGGCATCCTGATACAAAAAAAAAATTTGCAACAGTCCTCTGGAAAGATCCATTAACTGGAACCTGGAATGGGCCAGACCCAGTGCTTATCTGGGGAAGAGGTTCTGTTTGCATATATTCCCAAACTGCAGATGCTGCACGTTGGCTGCCAGAGAGACTGATTAAACAAATAGACAACAATAACAAATCCAGGGAGGAGAAACCCCCTGAGAAGCGTATTTTTTCTTCACAGGAAACATAAAGATGCTTCACAATTGCCTTCAAATTGGAACAGATCAACGAGTAAACCTGATTTGGGAAGTTATCAGTGCTGAAGAAGACATCACCACCCGTATCTCCAGGGTGGCTCTATTGGACTCTTGATTCCCTGACTTATGATTTAGTGGGGAACTAGATTGTTTTAGATTTAGTGGGAATTTAGATTAGGAGAAAACCCACTACCACAGTTACTATAGTTGTTTTTTGGGTTTGAGATTGACTAGAGCAGGAACAGGGATTTCCTTAGTTTTCTTTAGATCAAAGCTATGATCAGTTTTGTATTTATATAGATTTAGATTCTGATATAAGACATTTATAAACAGAATAGAAGAGGCTTACACTTTTTACTCCTCTGATAGAGGGAGTTATGTGTTACCCTTAAAAAAGAGTGTTGCTTTTATACTGACTGTTCAGGCATTGCTAAGTCTCTTGTCTCTTGGGTTAATAAGGTTCAACAAACTGATGGCTTTTGTACGAGATACTATACAAATGAAACCCATACAGGTCCACTATTACAGGCTGGAAGTAGGGGACTCTGAAACCTCTGTCATCAAGACTGATGAGGATTAACCCCTAACTTATGCGCTAAGCGGGATAGTCAGTGACTGGTAAGAGAGCATACCGAGACCCTTGCCCCTAAAAGAAGGGAGGCCTCACCATCCTAAGACAGGAGCTCAACCAATGGCTGTTGAGTATCCAAGAACGGGAAAGGGAGGCTGGGGTCCTTTGTTCCAACCTAGGACAGGAACGGTTTCCGTAAGTTTTCCCAGCCTTCCCTTTTGAAAAGAAATTTAAAAAGGGGGACCTGTTGGGAGCCGACTTTAGCAGAAAGCGGCTAGATCAACTTTGCAGCCATCTGGAACCATATACCCTGACGAAAGATTTGGTTTTCAATAGCCTACAACAGCTGAAGCACACTCTGATATCCCACATATTTTGTGTTGCTGCTTACTGCCTCCAGCTGCAAGGTGCATGTGGTGGCCACGCCTGCAAGGTATTGCAGTTCACGTGCTGTCCACGTGCTATCTACGCCATACATGCCTGTAAGGCACACGTGCTATCCATGCCTGCAAGGCATTGCGGTGCACGTGCTGTCCACGCTATAGACGCCTGTAAGGCTTACGTCATATCAACACCTGCAAGGCACGTGGTATCCACGCGCCTACAAGGCACGTGGCAAAAGCCTATAAATAGCTCCGAATTCCCTTCAATAACCGAGACTTGATCAGAATCTCTGTCTTGTCTCCATTCTTCGCGTCTCTTCCCCTTTATGCCCACTCTCTCTCTCGCTAGACCCTGACCCTCGGACCAGAACGGGCAGTACGGGCCGCAACAGTTTGGCGTCCAACATCGGGCTCCAGTAAGCGTAACATTCCCCCATCCACCCATGCATTCCTGCCCCCCTGCCCTCACATTCTGCTGCACTGGGATATTGAGCCTTCACAGGGCCAAGGGCCTCTCCTCCCACTGATGTCCAACAAGGGCATCTTTTGCTACATATGTGGCTGGAGCCTTGGGTACCTTCATGTGTAATCCTTGGTAATTTAGTTCCAGGAGCTCTGGGTGGCTTTTTTTGTTTTTATTGTTGTTCTTCCTATGGGGTTGCAAACCCTCTCATCTCCTTTAATACTGTCTCTAACTCCTCCTCTGGGGACCTCATGCTCAGTCAAATGGTTGCTAGTATCTACTTCTGTATTTGTCAGGCTCTGGCAGAGCCTCTCAGGAGACAACTATATCAGGCTCTTGTCAGCATGGATTTCTTGGCATCCACATCAGTGTCTGGATTTGGTGACTTTATATGGGGTGGATCCCCCAGTGGGGCAGTCTCTGGATGCACTTTCCTCCAGTCTCTGCTCTGAAACTTCAACTCTCACCAATCCTCCTGCCTCAGTTATGGAACTTGTAGCCAGCCTGACAGTAGCAAACATGGCCGTGGCAACTCTTTTCCTTTTTCCTTGACACTGTGCCTGGCTGAAAACCATTAGTTTATATTTTGAAATGTATCCCCCAAAGTTCATTTCTTTTTATGGCAGCTTCCTCTTCTTGAGGATCCCAACCAGGCCCAGCTCTCCAGTCATTTGCCTTACATAATTATGAAGCCCAATTAAAATTAAATGCCTCATTCTCACATGGAGTTTACCTTTTACCATTATAACAAGCCTTCCTCCTATAGGCTAGCCATTCTGTCTCTTCTTTATCCTGAGGCAGTTCTTTGCTCCTGCCCTGTCCCTCAGGGACAAACAGTCCATTACCCTCTCCCCTGTTCCCATCCCTTTCTATTTTTTAATCCCTGTTTTTCCCCTTAACCTTTGTCCCTCTGGGGCACATAGGTCTTCTCTGTGTTGAGAACTTGGTCTTAGGGTATCTTAGGCAGACTCTGAGGATACCAACATGATTCATTTCTGACTCCAGCATGAAACATCTTTCATTCTGTATGGGCATCCATCCAAAAAACTCATGGTTTTAAATTGTATTAGGCTATTCATAGAATCTCATGAAGAGCAACCTAGCACTTTTTTTTTTTTTTTAAGAAAATAGCTGTCATGGAGGTGAATATATTTAATCTCATCTTTCCAGGGGGCTCTATAGTAGAAAATTACACCCATAACAAGCCAGTGAGGCAGAGCCACAGGGCATTAGGTCCAGAGACAGTGGCCAGCCTGGATGTTAATGAAATGAACTGAAGAGTATAAGGAGACTGTGGGAAGTTCCATAGAGAACATCCTCTTCTCCTCAGCCTACCATGAGTCACCTCACTATCTGAAAGAAGCTGCACTACACATGAAGGCTGGAGTCCCCCACAAAGACCGGGAATCAGGTAATGGTGTTAGGACATATTTGTCTGCCTAAGAAGTGAAGCTTTTCTTAGTCAACATAAAAACTGTTTTAAAACTATGAAGAGCCCAGAGGTGGTGGTGCATGCCTTTAATCCCAGCACTTGGGAGGCAGAGACAGGCAGATTTCTGAGTTCGAGGCCAGCCTGGTCTACAGAGTGAGTTCCAGGACATCCAGTAGTACATAGAGAAACCCTGTCTTGAAAAAACAAAAAAACACCCAAAAAACAAAAAACAAAAAAAAAAAAAAAACCAACCAACCAACCAACCAAACAAAAAAACTATGAAGAACTAGATTAAAGATTAAGGTAACATCATGTTCTTCTCATTTTGATATCAGGTCTCTGAGGGTTCATTTGTTGCAAATCTTTTTTCAGCAAAGTACATACAAGGACATACTTCCTAAAATGTGCCTGCCTTGGTCCTCAGTCCTCATGCTTGCTGAATATGCCTCTCCCCTCATCCCATTGTTCTCTATAACGAACTCAGTTGTTGTGATCTGAGTGTACTACATACTAATTTCTTTCCAAAGCATTGAGCACTTTATGAAGCTCGGTGTTTGGGTCCCATTTATGAGACTGTTCCTGGGATGCAAGGAACTGCACAAATCTGAGATTGTTCTAATTATGGAGATGAGGAATGAAGAAACCAGATACAGGTGCAGAAATGCTAAGGATGATTATGTTCTGTGCTCTAATAGAGACATACCATCAACCCAAAATATTTATTAAATATCAAAATATTTATTGCATAAATCAAAAGGGGAGGCAATGTCCTCATGGAAGGTTACCTCTATTATAATACACACAACCTACAATAATCATAGAAAAGTTAAGAGTGCTTGATATTTTCTGTAGATGCTACATTCATTTACCAGCTCAGAGAAAGATCTTGCCTTTCCAGTGTGTTTCAGGCCTATAATTGATAAACATTTCCATGCTCCAATCAGCAGTGGACATTCACTTAGGGTTTCATCAATCTCCAATACTCAGCTTCCATTTCTGTCTTCCACTATCAACCTTACAGTAGTTATATTTCATAATGGCATCTTTTGGTCTCCAGATCATAAATATAGTACCCACCACAATTAGAGCATTGGGTTGTTTCAAAGGTGACCTTCTTGCGCATTCTTTTGGACGTGAGTATATCCAGGAGCTCGGGATACAAGTTTTCTAATCTGTGTTTAAGTATTACATTCCTGTCATAGCACTCTAGAGGGGCAGGGTATGCCTCCCTTTCCAGCTGGCTCAGCTGGGCTGTGTGGTATAAAAGTTTTTTCAGGAAAAGCAGAGAAAAGTCATTATCTTTGAAATTGACAACTCTGAGCTGGGAACATTGGCTTAGGGCAGGCAGCAGGGTATTCAACTGAGAGTCCTGCATACTACATGACTCTAATTTCAGGTTTTCCAGGGCATGTCCAACTCTCTCAAGGAAAAACCCAAGAGGCTCAAGGAGTAAATCACGTAAATTAATACTATCAAGTTTTAAAGATTTGAGCTCAAAAATATTTAGGCAATAGGGCAGGCAATCCAAGTCTGACTGTGAGAGGTTACAGTAAGTGATTCTGAGTGACTCCAAAGGTTTCTTCAGGCACCTGAGGAGAGAAAACATTATTGCTTTCTGTCAAATGGTGTTGAAGAGGGTTGATAGGATTGGCAGCTAAGCAGATGACATTTCTCCCAAACTCATTCTGAATATATATTGAGAACAACCCTCAGGACATGGCCTTATATTTTCTGCTCACATACCTCCCAACATTCTAGTCTGAGTTTTTTTAAGATATCATTATAGTCATGACCCAGGGCCTGACAGAAAACCAAAAAAATAGACATATCTGGGTAACGTGGTCTATGTAAGAAGGACTAGCTACCCAAAACAAAATTCAACAACTTCCTAGTACTGTTTTTAAGAGTTCTTCGAGGTTTTGTTTCTCCAAGTTCCATGATCCTGCCTTCACCTTGAAACCCATTGTCCCATATTTCTCATCCACTCAATCTTTTTCTAAACTTAAAACTATTTACACATAAGCAATAAGAGGTTGCTTGTGCCTGGTCATACAGATCTTGGCACAGGGCTCATTGCCTCAATATGCTAGGTCTCTAACAGTGATAGTTTTATGTTTGCCAGATGATAAAATCTTCTATAACTTGCAAAAAACAAAACAAAACCATACCAAAACCAAGGAAAAGAAAAGAGATTAGTTTTTTTCTGGTCTACTCCTGGACCCTTCCTTACCTGAGGAATCCTTTTAGGTTGCCATATATATAAGGGCATTCAATTACAGAAAGTTTCTGGAGACAGTGGAATGGGGGAAGTAGAGACATTTCAGAATCACCCATCCTTAGGGTATCTGTGATGTGACATACTGTGAGATTGAGAAGATTGTTCATCTGTCTCAGGTAGGGATTAAGAAAATCAAAATCTTCTATAGAAAGATGACATAGTATTAGATCTTGTACACAGTCTGCATGTAAAAACTTGAAGATTTCTGTGACTTTAGCTTTGGATAAACCCCGAATCTCTAGATTTCTATTGCACAGATGAATGGAATTTTTTCTCTGCTGGGCCCACTGAAACAAGTATCTGTCAGATTCAACAAGTCTTCCGTCCATGATTTCAAAATGTGTTGTCACCTTCAGTTCTTTCTTCACCCCACATCCAGGACTATTGTGCACTGGTTGCTTTTGTGTCATGAATCCTGGTAAGAGTTCCTGGGATCCAGCCCATATGCCAATAATATTGTGGTATTGATTCTTCCAATTGATTTCTCTGAGGTTGCACCTACTGTGGGAGAAATGAGTATAATACTCAGAAGGTAAAAGAAGACACATTTAATAGTCTGATTCTACTCTACATATTACATTTAAGCTGTTTCTTTCAAAACTTTATTTTCCTGTGTCTAGAATCAAACCCTGAGACTCATGCTCAGTGAATGAATAGCATTCTTTGCAAGACAGGCATCTTTAGCCCTGTCTTACTTCCCTTCATTCCAAGCTCCTTAATCTTAATGTCATTTCTCTTGTACCTTTGAGGGATGCAGGAAAAGACCCACTCCTCTTGGGTGTGTCTATTCTTTTCTATCTTCTACATTATTTATTATTTGCCCAGAGAGTTGAGACTAATCCCAAACCTTTCCACCTTCTCAGCCTCTACGTTCAGAAGGTAACAGTCCAGACTGTGGGTTGAAGAAAGAATTAATGATCAGAAGCTTCTGATCCAAAGTTGGCCAAATAATCTGTGTCCCTAGTTTCTCCTCAGCAGTCAGAGACCCATCCTCCAACCCCAGCCAATCTTGCCTACCTGGAGCGAACCTTTTGTGTAATCAGTATATCTAGTCCCTCAAGCATAGCCTTCAAAGTCTCCAAGTTGCGGTTTTTTATCATTATTCCTACAGAAAGGTATGGGTAAGGCCACACAGGTATCATGGCTGTCAAGACCTTTGTATGCCCATTAATGAAGGCCTCCTCAAACATCACTGGGAACAGAAGATGGGGCAGGTCCTTGAGAGCAGAAATGGCCAAGGCCTCCTCCCTCAGTAGGCTCTGCATTGCCAGCTTCTCAAGGGTGAGTGGAGAGTAGACTTCTGTTGTGTCTTCTTCTGAAGAATCATCCTAGGGAAGCCAGGAAAAATATACCATGAATGACAAGAAACTTAGGAAGCCCTTCTGTACACACAAGGAAATGTGAGAGCTAGATTACTAAAGATGAGGGCAGAGAACCCAGTTTGTCACTTTGAATAACCAATTTTTTTTCATGTGTTCTTTGAGATAATATCTTTACAGAACTACCTATATCCTTGGCTATCCTAAAACTAGCTTTATAGATCTCAGTGGCCTGGACCCACAGAGAAATACCTGACTGTACCTCCCAAGTGTTGACATTACATGTTTTCCATCTCTGCTCAGCCTGGGCCACCACAGCATGACTAATCAAGCACTGCTTGGTCTGGCCTGTGCTGGTTTTAGACCCATAATTCTCTCTGATGCTATGATTTTTCTCCAAAGTATCCTAGTTCCCAAAGTCCACATCCAATTGCAGCCACAGATGGGGTGAATTCATCCCACAGGGAAGGGATCATGAGGAACTCTGAAGCTTCAGCCACTTGTTGGATGATGATTGTGCTTAGCTTTCCAGGCTCTCAAAGAAAGCAAAGAAAATCAGCTTCCAAATTGTCTACAATCTTTATCTATCCAGCTACAGTGCATGGAATAAGTCACCTCATCTTTGAAATACCCATCATTAGTTATTCAAATCAACCTTTGATTGTGACCCTTACATGTCTTTTGGAGAAGGTGTTGGTAAAGTTCCAAGCTTGAGGTCTGCAAACTACAGAGATAACAGAGTGGGAAAGAAACACTAAAGTCACTTATCCTTCAGTAGCCATTGACATGGTTGGTGACCCTTTATAAAATAAAGAGACTAAGAGGTGGAGATTATAATTCACAGGCTGAAGGCAGGAGGCTCACTAGCTCCATGTCATAATTGGTTACTTATACAGCACCAGACCAGCTATCCTGAGACCTGCAGAAACTAAAGGAAGATAAAAAAAAGTAACAAAAATGGAGCAGATATTAAGTAATATTTAGATTTTCCTGTTTGAATATTTAATAATAACAAAAACCTGGATTCTTTCTGAAACTTTGAAGACATACTGATTTCCTTGAAAAGAGCAGTCCATGTATCAATCAGCAGATAGAAATATCTTTTTTTTGGTGTTGTTGATTTTGTTTGGAATTTTTTTCTTCTTTGAGACATGGTCTTATAGCTGTTTTTAAACTTTCTATATATATTTGGCTGCCATGAAACTTAGCTACTATCGAGCCTCTGCATTTCTGTTGCAGTCAAGAGTAGGTATCAGTAGAGAGGAGAGAGCAAGACTGTGATTGTGATATAATGAATATTAAACACACACACAAACACACACACATATATACATATATATACATATATATTTATGTATACATATATGTATATATATTTATATATTTATATATATACACACATGTATGTGCATATATACATTTCTTCCTGCAAGTTTGAGGACATCCTGGGTTCGATTATAATAAGAGGCTATTTATCAGTGAGCAAATGCAAATACCATTTGTGTTTTGGTATTTTGTGTTTGTTTGCTTGTTTTACATTATTTATTTAGTTATATAACTATTTATTTATTTAATATATATGAGTACAATGTCTCTGTCTTCAGACACACCCAAAGAGGAAGAGGGCATCAGATCCCATTATAGATGGTTGTGAGCCACCATTTACTTATTGGGAATTGAACATAGTACCCCTGGAAGAGCACTCAGTGTTCTTAACCACTGAGCCTTCTCTGCAGCCCCTTGTTCTGCCTTTTTAAAAAACATATGTAATATCCAGCTATTTTGACACTCACAGCCTCCCTCTGCCTCCCTGTTGTTGGGATTGAAAGCACACCAAAGAATGCCAGGCTTAAACTGACAGAAAGATCAGCACTCAAGGCACTTGAGTAACTCATATCTGACATTCCAGACTAGAGTGCCGAGAATGGAAGATCACCCTGACATTCTTAGTGTGACTGTCTCAAAAAAAACAAAAACAAAAACAAAAACAAAAACAAAAACAAAACTAATAAAACAAAAAAATTCTACAGAAACCACAATAACCCAGTTAATAATTAGATGTAATTGAGAACACACTTGGATATTCTGGTTAAACAGGCCTCAGGTGGCTGGGGTAGGAGAATTTCTGTGAGTTTATGGCTTGGTGATATTTTTTAAATTAATTTACATTCCAGCCATTGATTCCCTCCCCCAGACCCTCATCTAATTTTTTTCAGTGTTTCCTCCAAGAGGGTGCTTCACCCACCCCTAAACCTTCAGGTATCTCTCTTCTCTAGGGCCTCAAGTCTTTCCCACTGAAGCTATATCATGTAGTCCTCAGCTATATATATGTACTGGGGACTTTGGACCAGACTGTGTATGCTGCCAGGTTGGGTGGCTCAAGCTCTGGGAGCTTCCATGCTTTCAGGTTAGTTTAGACTAGTGGGATCACCATAGGGTTGCCCTCACCTTCAGTTTCTTCAATCCTTCCCCTAATTCAAAGGTCGAAAAAGCTCTAAAGACCAAGAGGCACTTAAAGAAATGTTCAAAGTCCTTAGTCTTCAGAAAATGCAAATCAATATGACCTTAAGATTCCACCTTACAATAATCAGAATCACTGAAATCAAAACCTACAATGACTGCACTTGCTTGTGAGGATGTGGAGAAAGAGAACACTCCTCCATTTCTATGGGATTGCAAACTGGTGCAAGCACTCTGGAAACCAATCTGGTTGTTTGGCAAAAAAAATTGGAAACATTTCTACCTGAATAGGCAGCTATACTACTCCTGGTCAAATACCCAGTAGATGCCCCACCATATCACAAGGACACTTGCTCCTCTATGTTCATAGCAGCCTTATATGTAATAGCCAGAAGCTGGAAACAACCCAGATAGCACTCAACTGAAGAATGGATACAGAAAATGTCATTCATTTCCATAATGGAATAAAATCCAGCTAATAAAAAATGAGGACATCAAGAATTTTTAGGCAAATGGCTGGAACTAGAAAATATCATTCTGAATGATTGACCAAAAACCCAGAATGACATGCATGGTGTGTACTAATTGGTAAGTGGATATTAGCCAAAAATTACAGAATGTCTAGGTTACCAGCAAGGCAAATTTACTTAGACTTATCTTAAAAAAGAACCACCAAGTAGAAAATTATATGAACAAAATTTCAAGTGAGGACAAGGCTAGACTAGGTTGCATGAGATGAGGTATCCTCATGGAGCTGAGGGACTTACTTCATCTGGACACTGGGAACAGATCACCATATTCAGGCAGGGGAAGGTTGTAACTCCAGGCTTCAAGAGACTGAGGGTTTCTCTGCCTGCTCTGACTCTTTATATACCTCTCAGCTGTATCCTCCCTTTGTAGCCACACCCTCCCCACAAAAGTAGGTCTCTGATTAAATGTTGAGTCTCCACCCACTTCCTTATCTTCAGATTGGATGGTGTAGGTAAATTGGATCAGATCTGTACACAGGAAGATTCTTAGACGAGAGAGATAGTTAAGAACTTATCTATTGAAACCAAGTGGTTGTGCCTCATGTCTTTAATCACAGCACTTGCAAAGCAGAGACAGGTGGATCTCTGAGTCTACAAGCATAGGGCACTTATCCAAACTCTTTCTGACTATATATTGTGGTCAACTCCCAGGACATGACCTTCTGTTGTGTGCTCACACAATTTATAGCAAGCTAGTCTGAGGCCTGTGAGTATCAGCGTGGGCATGATTCAGAACATGGCTGGAAATCATAGCAATGGCTATATCAGACCAACATGGTGCATGTAGGAAGGTCTCTTGCATCCTCCATAAGCACTTCTCCTGATGCCGGTCCCAACCCAGAGATTCCTACGTGTACTCCCTGCTCCAGCACTTCATGGAAAATGAGATCGAAAAAACAAAGTTGGAAATTCTTACTCTTCTCTCCTAGGTAAGGCTTTCCCAACATTCATATTTGTTTGATTCCTTCTTCTTTGTCTCACCATATAGCCCAGACTGGTCTTAAAGTCAAAACCATCCTGTCTCAGTGTGCATAGTCCATAGCTACCCACAGAAAGAGAAATGAGAAAGGACAGGAGGGAAAGTGATGTAAGCAGAAGGGTTCGCTGGCATGTCTTTCTCAGATTCACAGTCTCTCAGAGTACTCTTGTGTAGTCACATGACTCCAGAGCTGCTTATGGGAAACTTACATGTCTTGGTTCACTTTCAAATTTCAGACGCAGTCTGGGTGTGAAGCCAGATGGTCACTACTTCACAGAACTTCTACCTCACTCTCCAAATTAGTATCCTAAAGGCCAATGTCCCAAAGGACCTTGTAACAACTTCAAAAGTAAAGAGTAATGCCATACATTTCAGAGAATCTCCTCAGTCTGTGCTTGGCAGACTCAATGTGTGGAAAGCAAGAACCCATGTTGTTAGGCCTATAACAGTAGGACTGTCTCTTTTGAGGGCCTTTATAGGTGATCCGTGTCTTTTTGCCACGACAAGAGGCTGCTCACATCACCTTCTTTTGAATAACCTTTCCAAAGGGAAATGAGATTCAAAGGAGCAGGGTTTGGCTCCTGGTGGGACAAAGGTTAATTGTGCCTGGGTCAGTTCTTATGAGAGTCTCCATTTGCTGAGACTGATGTGTGTTTGGACTTGAGACCTCTAGAGAATACAACAGGGCACACTGAGTCCTCTATTATTGCAGAGCAGGGACTCTGGCCTTGTGGTGGTGCCTGGGATGGGGGAGACTTATACTTCCTAAGGCATAGCATGAATATATGGCACCTGAGTGCTTTACCAGACCCCTCTGACTCAGACATGTCCCTGTAGACAGGTGTGCTGAATGATTTCCTGAGATCCTGGATGCACAGAGCCTACAGGCAGCCCAAAGCAGACCGAGATGCAGAAACCAGTAGCTTCAATCAAGTCCTCTCAGCAGGCAGACACTAGGCAGGGAGCTATAGCTGTAGTTTAATCCTGAAGAAACCACCAGGCTTGGCAATTGGCTTCAGGAGATGCCATAGAAGCAGAAGCTGGCACAGGAATCTCACAAGCAGTTCTTGGTAAGTTTCTCTCAATAGCAGCCTTATTACAAGCTGAGCTCAACATTGCTATATAAAGCAAACCAATACATGGGTGCTGTATAGTGGAAAAGAGTGGGAAGAGCAATCCAAACCAAAGCTCAGTGCTGGTCTCCTACTGTCTGTAGGGCCATAATTACTCCTTTATCAAGCAACCTTTACATGTCTGCTTTATTAAAGCATCCTTTCACTTGTGCCTGCTTCAGGAAAATATTCTTCTCGTGTCTGCTTTACCAAGATATCCTTTCACCTGTGTGCCCCAGCAAAACATCATGTGTTATAACTAATTTTCCAGAGACACTAGTTTCTACTTCAAAAGGGAGGTAGATGCAGGGATATCCCAGAGTTGGAGGTCAGCCTTTTCTATATAGCAGTTACCATTACAGCCAGCACTAAACAAATGAACTGTCAAAAAAAAAAAAAAAAAAGAAAGGAGAAAAACCAAAAACCAGAAAAAGCCAAAATAAAAAAAATATACTTTTTAAATAAAAAGTACTTGTGAGTATTTAATTACAAGATTTTTCCTTGCTGCTGTGTATAAATAAAATACTGCTTAGAAATCATCTTCAATTTAATTTTACTGTATACATCTGTATATATACATTTATTTATTTATTTATTTATTTATGCAATCATTCATTCATTCACTAAATTGCTGGAGTAATAATCTCATTTATCATACTTTAATTTTTTTCTTATATTTAATCATGTGTATGTGTGTCTTTAATGAGAAATGTTAACATGGATCAAAGATCCCAGAGGCCAAAGAAGTAGAATCTTTCTGGATCTGGAATTTTAGGTGTTGTGAGCTACCTAATATGGGTGCTGGCAAGTTAATTTGGGTCCTTTGAAAGACTAGCCTGTGCTCTAAACATGTGTGTGTTTGTCCATGCCTGGTTTAGCACAAATTATTGATATCAACCACTTAGTTTCCTGGATGGATTCTTCTGAGACATGCTTTTTTTACTAGGAGACAAGGACACCATCTGTATAAATGATGTAAATTTGAAACTGCTTTAAATGATCCATAATCCTTTGGTATTTCTGGGTCAATTAGGAGAAGCTGAGAAATTGCCTTGAGAAGGTATGACCCTTGAAGAAATATTTTCTCTTTAGAATGTCTGCACGTGGTGCTATGTGAGAGCATGCAGCTGCATTCATCTTGGTACTGAGACACTTCTGGCAAACCTGAAGTTCTTTCTTTTGATTATGGCTAGCCAAAGTCAAAGGGGACTGAGATTGGTGTGGGTTGTCTGTTACAATGAGCAGTAAGAGCAAGATAATCTTGGTAGCTGGAATTTTTCCCATTCCCAATTAACTTTGTATGATGTTTGAATAAACTAACTAGAGTGAGCTAGCTAGGTGTCAGTCTTCCCTGAGAGGCTGTAGTCCTCTGTTCCTTCAGTAATGAAGGCTTAGCATCTTAGTGAGTTTCTCTCTCTACTGTTGCACCTATGACCAAATTCAATTAAGTCCATTTGGAGACTGCATGTCCAGAACTTCTGCCTCACAACAGCAGTTGCAAGCCATCCTCCTGACTCAGCCCTCTTGAGTAGCTAGCTAGTACAACTGGAGAATGACAGAGCATCCAAGTCAGCTACACATTACAGGAAAGAATGCACAGTTGTGACGATGTGTTTGTCACAAAGTCCTTAGAAAATATTTTTAGGAGAATCTGTGTGCATGTCTAGTGTCAGGAACAGAGCAATGCCAATGGGACACACACTCAGAACCATTTGTATCACATGCAAAGAAAACTCAGCCAGGTGTGTTGGTTTACAACAGTCATCCTATCACATGGAATGCTGAAGCAGGAGTGCTGGGAACTGGGGTTTTACATCAACCTTAGCTACAGATCAAGACCTTGCCCAACACAAGTTAAAAATGAGTAGATAAATAGCTACTAAATTAATGAACAAAAACCTTACATTGGGGAGTGGTTTAGTTAATGGGCACTTGAGTTCCACTCTAGTTTTAGTTTTGTGGTTTTCCCAAAAGGAAATCATTCAGTCTAGACACTATCCTATCAATGCATTGAGATCTGCCTGTTTCTTACTCTGAAGTAATGAGATTTTTGTGAGTGAAATGTAAACATGGGGATTTGTTTGTTTGTTTGTTTGTTTCTTTTGAGGCTAAGAGTATCTATAGAGCTCTGTTTGTCCTAGAACTCTGCCGGGAGCCAAACTCAGGAAATTACCTGCTGTCTTAGAAAGTCTAGTCAGTACAAGGTTAAGAAAGGACGTTCACAGGTCTCAGGTCTCAGGTCTCAGGTCCCAGGAACTTAAAGAATGTCTGGCATTTCCTTGGAAGTGGTTATGACAGTGGGATGGTCTAGGGCAATAAGGTTATGACAGTGGGATGGTCTAGGGCAATAAGGCCATAGTAGGATAGCCCTAAGCAATGACCCTCGCCCAAACTTCCCGGTTTGCTGTGTCTTTATAACCTGCCCCCAAATTAAAGTTTCAGAGGTTGATCAGAACCCAGACTTGCTCACATTCTTTGTGTCTCTTGTCCTTTCATTCGTTCGCCTCCTTCCCTAAGGTCTCATCGAATCCCCGCGGGCCGGGGCAGTTGGCGCCCGACGTGTGGCCTGTGGGTTGGGGTTTGATCAAACGTTGCTTCCACAGGTACGTCCCGAAAGCATAGGATTGATGCTTCTCTGGAGAGAAGAGAGAAGATCAGCATTGTGATCGCCACAGAGTCACCCGCCTGTGAGATTGATCCGGTGAAGGTAAGAAAAAGCAACGCAATTCTGGGACAAGCATTGAGCAAATGTGATTTGTTCTTAAAGGGTCTCAAGGAGTCCCTCAAGGCACAAGGAGTAAGGGTTAAGAAAAAAGGATCTTAGAAAAGACAAATAGAATAGAGTTAGTTAGAATAGTGAGTTATGTTAGTTAGAATAGAGTTAGAATAGAGAGTTAGAATAGAAGATAGAATAGAATTTTTCCCTTTTCTCAAATAGAAAAGATTTCATTGGTGATGTTTGTTGATGTTTCCCCAAGAGGAGACTATTGATGAAAAAAATGCTATACCTCCTAAGGAGGAGATAAAAACATTAAACCTTGGAGATGAGGGAGAGAAAGGGCTAATGCAGTTGTCCACTCTCTGGCTGTGTTAACAAAAGAAAAGAAGAAGGCGATTTTAGAGCCCTCCTGGGAGCAGGAGAAAATCAGGAGACTGTCCTGCCTTTTCTCTGGCTCCTCCAGGAGAGACCCTCAGTACTGCTCTCTATGTCTATTGTAGTCCTTGGTGCACCAATCTGTCCTTGTCTGTCAGTTTATGTCTGTGTTTTTGTTTCGTTACTTGAATGTTGTTCCATGTTTCATGTTTAAAAGAAAAATGGTTAAAACTTTATCTGCTGGTTGTTCAGCCCTTGATTTAGTTTTTAAGTAGCTTCAGAGAGAGAGAGAGAGAGAGAGAGAGAGAGAGAGAGAGAGAGAGAGAGAGAAGAAAAAGTAAAAATAAAAAGCAGTTTCAATTGGCCTTTGGAGCCCTGCACTTGTGGTTAGGAGTCTAACACATATGGAGAGGCCCTGCCATGGTCTCATTGATGTAAAAGCTGCTCTTAAAGGGATTCACAGGTTTTTATGGCTTCTATGGTAAGGAGCTAATGGATGTTTCTCCTAGAAAAATCTGTGACTATGATTATTGGGTTCAACAGGTGACAAGGTGCTTCTCTTGAAATTACAGCTAGAAAAAGCAAGAAAAATTTGTTTAGTCTAAATATATGTGCAGCCACTTCGTTTTTGCTTCGGACTGCTTTCAAAAGTATAAAATGTTCTGCATGTCTTGGATATAGATTATTTGCCTATAAGTTATTAGGTATGATTAAAAAAAAAATTTTTTTGCAACTTTGGTAACAGAAAGTTGGCTTAAAACTGGTAACTCAGGATTGGAGTCATTCAGAAACCAGATGTATAAAGATAGGATTTAAAACAATGTCTCCTTAAGAGGTATTAAAAGCTGCACTATCATGCATTCATATATAAGAACTGACAGCCAAACTTAGTAACATGAAAGTAATGTACTTGGTGTTGATTTTAGAGAATAGTTTACATTGTTAAAAATCGGTTTTGTTTCCCAAAATTATGGTTACACTCTAATATTGCAAAAGAAACTAAAATATATAGTTAAACTGAGATCTCAGTGGGAGTTTTATCTAGAACACACACGGCTCTGATAAACCATTTTAGGAATTTATAGGTTGGCTGCTAAAAGGGCTGGTAGAAATTTTAGAGACCCCAGGCAGGAGTTGTTTTTTACACATTTGGCTTATGAGAATGCTAACTTTAGTCCAAGCCATGCTTTCACAGCGCTGAGGTGATAAGGAATTTTCTAGGTATGGAGACATAGGTCATTTTCAGAAAGACTGCCCAAAAAATAGAGGCATAGACAGACAGCAGAATCACTCCCCTGGAATTTGTCCTCAGTACAGGAAGGATAATTTTTGGGCCAGGCCTCAAGAAATAGGCTCGGATTAAGAACTCTCACACTTGAGTTAAGAGTTTGAATCTTTCAGTGTATATTGTTCATTGCATGGTATTTTATTAGTTGATCTCTCTGAAGGAGTTTTAATGCAAGCCTTTGTGCTCATACAACAAGCTTTAAATTTTTGGGAGTGCTTGTTGCTCCAGAAAATATTCAAAGGCAGAAAATATTTACAGACAGCCCCCCTAATGGGAAGACTATATATGTAATTGGATCACATGTTCATTTTCTTAAGTTTCCCCCTGCTTCAGCACAAATAATTGAATTATGTGCTGTAGCCACTGTTTGAAATGTTGAAAAAATCAAGCTTTCAATTTGTATACTCATAGCCAGTATATTATGGCTTATGGTTTATAATTGCTTAAAATTGTTCATTTTTAAGATATTGCTAATTCTCAAATTTTACAAATACAGCTTAATTTAAGAAACATGTACTTTTCCTTAACTTTCTAAGACATTTAAGAGCTCATGTTGGATTGCCTGGACCCTATGGCAATGCCACAGCAGATTTGTATACCAGGCAGATTATAAGCCTCACAGTAACAATTGGCCAAACAATCTTATTCTTTATATCATCAAAATAGTAATACCTTGAGACAATAATTTGATATTTCTAGAGAGTGTGCAAGTCAAATTGCAAAAACTTGTTCTCTGTGTCCTTAATTTTTTGATAATGATGTTAATCCTTGAGGATTTATACATAATCAATTATAGCAAGTGGATGTTACCCATTTCTGATTTTGGAAAATTAAAACATGTACATGTAAATTGACACCTTTTCAGGCTTCCTAGTTGCAACTGTTTTAACAGGAGAAGCAACTAAAAATGTAATTAGTTACTGCCTACATTATCTTTCTATGCTTGGTGTTCCATATCAGATTAAGAGAGAATATGGAACTGGGTATTGCAGTCGGACAGTTGAGATGTTTTGTTGACAATTTAATATTACCCATATTACTGAGATTCCTTATAATCTTCAAGGACAAGGTATTGGGAAACAGGTATTGTGGAACTTTAAAATAATATCTTCGTAACTCTCTGAGTATGGAAGGAGCAGCTACTGTTGCTTCTGCCCTGGTTTTGTTTAAAATTGTTAAAAGGGAGCAGATGCCGGGAGAGAAACTCAAGAAATTACCTGCTGTCTTAGAAAGTGTAGTCAATACAAGGTTAAGAAAGGACGTTCACAGGTCTCAGGTCTCAGGTCTCAGGTCCCAGGAACTTAAAGAATGTCTGGCATTTCCTTGGAAGTGGTTATGACAGTGGGATGGTCTAGGGCAATAAGGCCATAGTAGGATAGCCCTAAGCAATGACCCTCGCCCAAACTTCCCGGTTTGCTGTGTCTTTATAACCTGCCCCCAAATTAAAGTTTCAGAGGTTGATCAGAACCCAGACTTGCTCTCATTCTTTGTGTCTCTTGTCCTTTCATTCATTCGCCCCCTTCCCTAAGGTCTCATCGAATCCCCGCAGGCCGGGGCAGAACTCTCCATGTAGTTCAGGCAAGCCTCATAGTATTTATTTTTTTGCAGGGCAGAAAAAAGGTTTATATTTTCCTCAGAAAAAAACAGAAGTTAGGGAAACATTTATAACCCACATCAACTTGCAGTTGGTTCCAACCCTTTTGAAAATAACTATTAAAAATATCAGGTGCTCTAAGCAGAATGAAGGTGTTCACTTCAGACAGAATGTACATGGAAGATGCTTGAAGATTGCATGTTTTTCCCTGAGAGATGTGTAAGACAAATAGAATTTGCTGAGACCATCTCTCCAAGCAGCCCCTCACTCTTCTCTTTGGAAGATGTGCCTCAACTATACATCTAGTCAGCACTCAGACCACATGCTTCTTCTTCCTCTAAATCAATCCCATTTTCAACCACTTGAGCTCTCCAAATCTCCATGGCCCTGCACTAAAATACCTACTAAGATCCTGTCTGTACTTCCGCTTTCACACCTTGTGAGCTGGGAAGTCAGGCTCCTAGTTAAAAAACTTCCATGACTGGATTATGAGAGGCTAACCTTTTAGTCACCTTAACTTATAGGGTTTATTCAACTACATAAAGTGCTCTTATGTCCAAAGAGATGAACATAAATAAGCAAATTTGATTCATGCCTATTGTTATCTGCAGTCCTCACTAAAGTTTTAGGGGTAGGTGGTGAGAGTTCTAATGTAGATAACTAAAATGGCCAGTAAAGTGCACAGGGAGGAAATGTAGATGACTGTATCTGCAGGGGAACAAAGCATAACAAGCCAACATGTAAAGGAAGGAGAGGAAATAGAGGTTAATTCAATAATACAGAAACAGTACAGAAATTCAAAACAAAGCTTAGTGATTGCTAAGTATTCACTAGTAAAAGGAAATACATATCTATCTTAGTGACACCAGGCTTAAACTATTGTTAAGCAAGTAAACTCTGTGAACAGCACCATGGTTAAGATTCTGGCCTATTTTCCCAAACTGCTTTACAATTTAGTAAGTCAACAGGTGATCAAATGCTTTACATCTGCCTGTGATCCTTAAATAAAAAAAAAAAAAAACAGATTGTGTAGTTAAACCTGCAGAGTTATAAATTTGATTTGATCTGCTACAACCAATCCACACACACCACTGGTTCTGCATATACACTAGAACTGATCATGGCAAAGTTTTAAACTATAGTGAACATTGCTTCATTCAGACTGTGACTTTTCAAGAGGTAGCACTTTTATCATGTATTTTTTTCATTGGTCACAATCCTGTAACCACTTTCTTTCTGCAATGTAGAACTACATTGTAACAATCCTGGGCAGCTTCCAGTTCAAATTCATAGATACATTTATTTTCACAGGAGCATGCAGTTTGGTGGCTGGAGTTTTAAAAGTCTTCTATTGTACTCACAAGGCTATCTTATTAGGTATGCCAGAAAAGTCTCTATTCCAGGAACACAGGCACAAGCCAGCAGTACATTTCTGATGCTGCCTTCTAGGTCCTGCATGTGGAAGAACTCTACAAACCCATCCCAGCCCCTTTGTTTGATGTTGTGGTCTTAAACTCGCTTGGGGGCCACTGTGTTGCGGCCTGCTCCGCCTCAATGCTTTGCCTCAACGCTTTTGGGGCTAAGTGCTCTGGTCAAGAGAGAGAGTGGGGCTCTTGGGGCAGGAGATGCGAAGAATGGAGACAAGACAGGGTGTGATCAAGTCTCTTACCAAGTCTCTTTTCTCATGTCTTTTTTTAATCAAGTCTCTAGTCTCTTTTTTGAATCTCTTCTCAAGCCTCCTTTACTGAAGAGAATTCTGAGGCATTTATATGCTTTTGCCACGTGCCTTGTAGGCGAGTGGATACCACGTGCCTTGCAGGTGTTGATATGACATAAACCTTAGAGGCATCTATAGCGTGGATAGCACGTGCACCATGTGCCTTGCAGGCTTGGATACCACGTGCGCCTTGCACACATGTATGGCCTGTATAGCACGTGGACAGCACGTGAACCACATGCCTTGCTGGCGTGGTTACCACGTGTGCCTTGCAGCTGGGGGCAGTAAACAGTAACACAAAATATGTGGGATATCAGAGTGTGCTTCAGCTGTTGTAGACCATTGAAAACCAAATCTCTTATCAGGGTATATGGTTCCAGATGGCTGCAAAGATAATCTAGCCACTTTCTGCTAAAAGTCGGCTCCCAACAGTTTGACAAGCCAGTACTATTTCATCCTTACAAGAACATCTGTGATACATTCTGCTAATGATTCAATGCAGCTTTCTTGGTTTATACCCTTTAAGTGGTCACAAAAGCATCAAAAGGTATAAGTCACAATCCAGCTCCAGTTTGTTATGCCATCTTTGAAAACATGGACCATCACTGGAGAAAATGATTTAATATTGTCTTCAGGTTTTGTTTGTTTGTTTTTGTTTCGATTTTTGTTTTGTTTTTCTTATGGGATAGTTTATTTACATTTCAGATGTTATCCCTTTATCCCATCCCCCCACCCAAGAACCCTCTATCCCATCTCCCCTCCTCCTGTTTCTGTGAGGATGTGCCCTCACCCAGTGCCCCACTCCCACCTCCCCATCCTCAAATACACCCACACTCAGAGTCCAGCCTTCATGGGACCAAGGATCTCCTCTCCCACCTATGCCTGATAAGGCCATCCTCCCCTATATATTTAGCTAGACCATGGGTCCTTTCCTATGTGCTCCCAGGTTGGTGATTTAGCCCCTGGGAGCTTTGGTTGGTTGGTATTATTGCTCTCCTCTTTGGGCAGCAAACTCTTTCAGCTCCTTTACCTCCTCCAGCTCCTTCTAACTCCTCCATTGGGATCCCCTTGATCAGTTCATTGTTTAGCTGTCAGCATCTGCCTCTGAATATGTCAGACTCTGGCAGACCTCTAAGGAGACAGCTATACCTGTTCTTGATAGCATGCACTTCCAGCCATCCACATCAGTGTCTAGCTTAGGTGAAGGTACATGGGATAGATACCCAGGTGGAATGGTCTCCAGATGGCTCCTCCTTCAGTTTCTGTCCCATGTTCTGTTTCCATATTAGCTCTGCCACTTTTATTAGGTAGAAGTAAGAATGAAAAGTGGAACAGTTTTTAAGCAGTCAAGGGAAAGGATGTAACACATCCAGGATCCATATGCTGTGCTGCTGCTATGATGTCAAGGATGCTAAGCAGGTTGTGTTGATGGATAACTTTAGTTTTTTTGCAGAGTGCATACCTGGAGGAAAGCCTGAAGGGCTAACATCTGCATATCAGTGAGTAAATACCCTGTGTGTTCTTTTGTTATTGGGTTAACTCACTCAGGATGATATTTTCTTGTTCCATCCATTTACCTAAAATTTCTCAAATTCATTATTTTTAATAGCTGAGTAATACT
Source organism: Arvicanthis niloticus (assembly GCF_011762505.2). Taxonomy (NCBI): domain Eukaryota; kingdom Metazoa; phylum Chordata; class Mammalia; order Rodentia; family Muridae; genus Arvicanthis; species Arvicanthis niloticus. The sequence goes on along the minus strand of NC_047662.1, from coordinate 10,754,277 downwards.
CCATTGTGTAGATGTACCACATTTTTTTTATCCAATCCTCTGTTGAAGGACAGACATCCCAGTTCTTTTCAGCTTCTGTCTATTATAAATAAGGCTGCTTTGAACATAGTGGAGCATATGTCCTTGTTATATGTTGGAGCATCTTCTGGGTATATGCCCAGGAGTGGTATAGATCGATCCTCAGGTAATGCTATGTCCAATTTTCTGAGGAACCGCCAGATTAATTTCCAGAGTGATTGTACCAGCTTGCAATCCCACCAACAATGGAGAAGTGTTCCAGACAACCAAATAACCCTATTAAAAATGGTGTACAGACCAGGCAGTGATGGTGCATGCCTTTAATTCCAGCACTTGGGAGGCAGAGGCAGGCAGATTTATGAGTTTGAGGGCAGCCTGGTCTCAAGGCCAGAGTGAGTTTCAGGACAGCCAGGACTACACAGAGAAACCCTGTCTTGAAAAACCAAAAAAAAAATGGGCTATAGAGCTAAACAAAGAATTCTCAACTGAGGATATTCAAATGGCCAAGAAGCACCTTAAGAAATGCTCAACATCCTTAGTCACCAGGGAAATGCAAATCAAAATAAAACTGAGATACCACCTCATACCAGTCAGAATAGGTAAGATCAAAAACTCAGTTAATAGTAGATGCTGGCGAGAATGTGGAGAAAGAGGAACCCTCCTTCAGTTTCTGACCCTTTGCTCCCTTGAGTATTTTGTTACTCTTTCTAAAAAGGACTGAAGTGTTGTGGCCTTTACTCTACCTCAATGCTTTGCCTCAACATTTTTGGGGCTAAGTGCTCTGGTCAAGAGAGAGAGTGAGGCTGCTGAGGCAAGAGACACGAAGAATGGAGACAAGACAGGGTGTGATCAAGTCTCTTTCCAAGTCTCTCTCTCCAGTCTCTTCTATTGAGTCTCTCTTTCTCAAGTCTCTCTTATTGAAGGGAATTCTGAGGTATTTATATACAATACACAAGCAGGAGAACACAGGTGAAAACATTTTACCACGTGCACCTTACAGCTGAGGTCACTAAACAGCAAAACAAGCTATGTGGGATAAACAATATATTTATCAGAGTGTGCTTCAGCTGTTATAGGCTTTTGAAAACCAAGTCTTTCATTAGGGTATATGGTTCCAGATGGCTGCAAAGTTGATCTAGCCGCTTTCTACTAAAGTCGGCTCCCAACACTGAAGCACCCACACTTGGTCTTCCTTCTTCATGAGCTTCATGTGGTCTATGAGTTGAATCTTGGGTATTGCAAGCTTCTGGGCTAATATTCAATTACCAGTGAGTGAATATCATGTGAGAGAGACACAGAGTGACAGAGAGAGACAGAGAAAGAAGACAGAGTCACAGACAGAGAAGTAATGATAACAAAATAAGAGAGAGAGAGCAAGAAAACACGGCTGTGGAACTTTTGTCTACTGAAATATAAAAAATATGACAGAGACTGGGAAGAGATGTCTGTATATATCCTTCCATTTCTCAAGAGTAAAAATTGTTTCCTACATTCTAAATGCTCTAAAAGTTATCTTTCCTCATGGAGGGCATGGCTAGACTCCATAAAATCTTCATGCAAAGCACATTTTCATCACTGAGACGGAACCAAATGAATCAAGCACAAACAAACATAATTCTGCAGCATCTGTCCTAAAGACTATACAGGTCCATCACCAGCTGATCTACTGTTAGATTTTTGTATTTTGCACAAGTGATCCCAATGGGATTATTGAATGTATGGAGAAATTTTGATGTATTCACTTTCATTTTTAAAATATTTTAATATTTCTCTCAATTTGTCCCTAATTAAGTGTGTGAGATTTTGTGTTTCATGTGCAAGTGACACAAGGGCTCACAGAGACTAGAGGAAAATGTCATTCACCTGAAATTGGAGATACAGGTGGTTGTGGGTACTGGGAATCAACCCTGCTCCTCAGGAAGAGCAGCAAGCTTTGTTTGCCTCTGAGTAACATCTCCAAATGATTCCATATAGGACTTTGAATAGGGTCTCATGAATCAATCATGAGATTATAAAACCTCCCCTAGGAAAAAACATGGTGGTAAATGGATGTCTTTCATTTTACAGAGTTTGGCAAACTGAAATATGTGCACCATACTATAGACACATATTCAGGATTTCAATGGGCAACTGCATTAGCATCAGAAAAGGCTGATTCTGTAATTACACATTTGTTAGAAGTCATAGCCATTATGGGAATACCCACACAAATTAAAACAGACAATGGTCCAGCATATACCTCTAATAAGATGGAGAAGTTTTTTACATATTATAATATAAAACATGTTACAGGCATATCACATAATCCTACGGGACAAGCAGTTGTGGAGAGATCCAATCGAACTCTAAAGGAGATGCTTAATAGGCAAAAGGGATCAATAAGAACCCCCAAAGATAGATTACATAGTGCTTTATTAACTCTAAATTTTTTAAATGCTAATGAACAAAACTCCACAGCTGCTGAGAGACATTGGACTGTGGAAAAAACTTCTGAACTAAATCAATCTGTTTATATTAAGGTTAGTATGATGTCAGAATGGAAAGTGGGAAATGTATTACGCTGGGGGAGTGGTTATGTTTATGTTTCCACAGGAAAAGAAAAGCTGTGGGTTCCTTCCAAAATGATAAAGATCAGAAATGACAAAGGGAGACCCCCTGAAGCACTAGTCGACACAGAAGAAAAGGGAGACTAACTCAACCAACCAAATGGGTGATGTATATATGGTGTTATGTCTCTTATATGGACTTAACTGGCTGGGACTAAAATGTCAATACAAAGCCAAGAACATTTAATTGGGTAATAATTTCTCATGACCTAATACATGCCATCCTTTATGAGGGCATGTATATAAGTTATATATAGTTTGATTAAGTAATCAAACTAACCTGAAGAGGGCAGTGGCCTTTCTTTATTGATCTTCATTGACAAAGCTGTGTGCCCTACATGTTCCACGTGAATGTTTTTATAAAACTACCTGTTGCTTTTAAGTTTTATATGTTACAGGATGAAAGAAGAGAAACTCAGCCCTAGCATGATTTATACTCAGGGATTCTGAGTCTCTAGGACCTCCTATTCCAGCTTCATGCTTGATTCTACTGCAACTGCATCGAAGCCACTTCTTTTAAGGACTTGCTTCCAGAACTTTTCCAGAACATCTAGCTTGCCTGTCCAGCCTTTCTGACTGTAACAGTTATGGCGTCAGCTTTGCTATGAACTTTCTCAGTACACAGTGACTTCAAGGCAAAGGATGCCAGCTAGCTCTCCTTTGACTAAGCCAATTTTCCTGTTTCCCTTTGGGCCCCCAGATGGGAATTCTTCGCCCCAATTCAGCTGGAAGCAGACAAAAGGAGATCATCTCCCCAGTTCCTTATGTTGGGGTGGATGGTTCTGGTTACTTTGTAAATTATACATGTGTTGTAATTTAAGGAATACTTTACAAATGTAGCTTCAGACAGGAAGGGAATTAGAGAGCTAAATCTCAGGAATTAAGTGGGATTAATATTTTACTCTTATATAGGCATTGTGCCTGTATAACTCATACAGAAATACAAAGCTTAGACCCAGTTTAAAAAAAAATAAGTATATATTACATTGGTAAGAAATCTTTATAATAATTACAAGGTTGAAATTATAATCTCTTACATTGATATGGAATTTATATTAATATATTACTCTCATGTAGGCATTGTACCTATATATCTTATTTAGAAATACAAGGCTTAGACCCAGTCCTTTTTAATTAAAAAAAAAATTAGTGGAAAGGAATTAACAGACAACTGTTCAGATTGCCTTACATAGTTGATTTTCAAAAACGTTAGAAATCCATAGAATTGACATTACAAACATTCTTATATAAACATTTATTTTATTGGAGACCTATCTGATCCTGACAGCTTCCCAGTCTTGGATTCTAAGAAGAAATTGAGCATCTTTGGAGTTACACCAGTTGTGGTATGACAGCCACTAGGCAAGAATTGCCTCTTTTCATCTACAGACGAAATAGTGTGCAAAAAAAGAAACACACTTGCAGAATAGTCAACTGATTATATCTGCCAAGACAGAGTAATCAGTCCTTAGTAATTCTGCATTACTAGGTCTGTCAGATGATCCTGGGCCAGAAGGCTGAAGACCAGATGCTCCAACATTTTGAAATAAGGAACTGTCTAGATGTTCAGTGGTCTATTTAAATTGGTTGAGTTTTAGAAGCCATGCTTTGTGCTTCCCATATCTTTATTTAACTGAGTCATTCTGGATTTCTGATGGGGTTGAAGATTTATAATCTCACAGCCAACCCAGGCTATTTACTTTAAGAGGATGGTTTTCAGATGCTATTCGTTCTGAAGACAGGACATAAGCCAGGTTCAGAACTAAGTTTTTTAATTGAGAGAGATGGCAAAGGTTCTATTTAGTTAACAAAAATGATGGACTGGGTGTTAGGTTTATCTTGTACTTTAACAATCACAACATGGTAATATAGTTAGTGTTCAATTAATATGTGAAAAGAAAAAAAAATTTTTATTATTGGACAAAAGGGGGGAAATGTGGTGGATAGCCCTAGCCTCTTGTTGTCATGGTAACTCCACTCCTGGGAGGGGCTGCGAAGGAGGAGTGAATCTTGTAAACCTTCTGTCCAATCAAATTTGTTAAATAAAGGCTACAGCCAGTGATTGGGCAGTAGAAGAGGAGTGGGAGGAGACAGAGGCAGGAAAAAAGGAGAGGAGGGAGAGGCAGCAGAGTTGGCAGTTGGTCGAAGCAGAGGGCAGTTGGTGGAGGATGAGAAGACGAAGAAGGCCTTGACCTAGGAAACCGCAAGTTGTTAAGAGCTCTCATAGCCGGGGAAATAGTGTATTTTAATGGTAAATCTGCCCAATCTAGGCATGCAGCATTCATTTGATATTTATTGACTTGTGTCTTTAGTCTATGGACTCCCTGTGGGCAAAAGATTTACCGCAACAATAGTGAGATGCTGGAAAATAGCTGTGTTTTGGGAACAGAGAAATCATCTCAGTGACATTCCTCTCCTCCAAGGGTGTGTAAGTACTTCTTCCAAAGATGCATACTGTACTAGCATGAGTTTGTGAAGATTTTTTTATGTTGCTGATGGCAAGGAACAAGTTTTGCCAATTCAGACAGATTCCCCACTGTATTCAGTTCCAACTCCTTGATGAACTCTGGTTGTACAATTTTTATCACCTTCCTAACCTTGGGCACCTTTGTTTGATTCTTCAGCTGACAGCAAGAAGATTTATTTTACATGAGTTACACTTGGCCTCAAGAGATAACAGCACTAGTCCAGAATGCCAGAAGTCCGGGATAGAGGGCCAGCAGGACTATTTTGTTTGTAAGAAAGGCAGTCATTTTCGCAGGTGATCTCAGTGAGGTGGTGACATTCCAGGTCTACTGAGAATTTTTACCAATAGCAGCCTATAGTCCAACAACTTGTTCCAGTGTCCCGGCCTTCATCCCTCACTTCTGTTCCTGCAGATTTTGTGGGTGCACAAGCTGGTTTTACTCGGACCTCTGCCTCATCTTTCTGCTCTTGTGCTTCAGCCTGTTCATTCTCTTCTTCCACCACTTAGCTCTCATGGCACAAGGAAGATGGTGTTAAGGAGACATTAGGGAGTTTGGACTACTGCTATTTTCCTTGGCTACTTCTAATGATCCAATCAACTTCTCAGAGCACAGATGCAGGAAACCCTCTCTGTCCTTTGCCCACTGCAACAAATGTGTTTGGTGTTTATCTTCACGCTGAGAAGATTTAAAGGAAAGGTCACTAAACACTTTCATATACTGCCTCCTTCATGGGTTCTCAAGCATAGTTTCTACCCATTGGTCTCCACTGGCCTGAAAATCTCAGGAGTCATGGTATCAATTCTTCAAGGGAACTACCTGAAGCTTCCCCATTCTATGAATAAAACAGGAGATGGGTCTGAAGAGAAATTGAGACACTACACTTTTTTCATCATCTCTGATGCTATTTGTCCCCTGTTCTGCTGTCTTGCTGTCTTCTATATACTCATGATCTTCGGTGCTGGGTCTCCAATAGAACCACCTCTAGCTTGCCAAGCAAGGGCACTGTGCATGAGCTGCATCTGGAGACCAGTCTCGTTTCTCTCCACTCAGTTGCCTTGGATTTCTGCCAGCTTCTATTTCTTTATGTTTGTTTTTAAGACAGGATTTCTCTGTGTGTATCCCTGCCTCTATAGCTCTATAGACTAGGCTGGCCTCAAATTCAGAGATATACTTGCCTCTGTCTCCCAAGTGCTAAGACTAAAGGTATGTGCCACCACCTCCTGGCATGTCAGCTCCTATTTCTATTACCTGGTGGAGACACAGGGACATCTGCACCAACCTGTATCTAATATTTAATTTGCTACAAGGACTCAAAAGTTTTCCAGGCTCCTGTAGGCCTCTAAGATACCACCCAAAGCCTCTGATCTACCTTTTACCTCATTCTTCTAAGTCCAGATTTCCCTACCTGGTATTTGGCTTACCTGGGGCTTACTTCTGTTTCAGCCATGGGCCAACTCCATTCAGTATAGCTTGGAAGTTGGTCTTATCAGCAACCCAACAAGAAGGCCAAGGTAGGGCCAGTATTCCACCAGGATCTTAATTGTCTTTGCTTTTCTCTGAGTGTCAGCCTCCTTGAACAGTGGTGGTAAGAGCTTCCTTCTTAGGTCCTACAGGATAGAGATGGTCAGCACCTTCTTCCTCACAATGCTCTGTGCAGCCAGCTGCAGGAGTATGGGTGGGTCTTCAAAGTCCAAAGTATAGGGAGATAATCCTTGGGAAAAATTTAGGAGAGAATGTATTTTCAGGCTTTTTCTTAGGAGGCTTTTAACTCCCAGCAGTGGTGGCACATGCCTTTAATCCCAGCACTTGGGAGGCAGAAGCAGGCTGATTTCTGAGTTTGAGGCCAGCCTGGTCTACAGAGTGAGTTCCAGGACAGGAAGTGCTACACAGAGAAACCCTGTCTTGAAAAACCTAAAAAACAAAACAAAACAAAACAAAACAAAAAAACCACAAGGCTTTTACCTCCTCACAGTAAGCATCTGTCTCCACGGTGGCCATGATGAAGACTTGAATTTTATTTCACTCACTATTTGGTGGTCTCAAAAGCAAACTCCCCATATGGGCAGCATGTGGAGCCTCTCTCAATCATTTGTTCACCATTGTCCCACCCAGTTCCAAACTCTAATCCCCATCTAATTTTGGAAAGCAGCATCCAGGAAAAAAAACAGAGCCTCATTCCTTATAGCAGAAACAATATTAACCACCTTTCAGAGAAGATGGAAATAAGCTACATACTGAATTAACCCATATTCTTCTTTCAATAAATTGATCTTGTCTGGCAAAGACAGGGAAGAATTTATGAAATGGGCAAATTGCTTATCTGTCTGTCTGTCTCCCTCTTTCTTTTCATCATTTTTCAAGACTGTCTCTGGGTAACAGCCCTGGTTGTCCAGGAGCTGACTTGTCGACCAGGCTGCCATTGAAGTTAGAGATCTACCTGTTTCTGCCTTCCCAAGTGCTAGGAGTAAAAGAATTCACTACCACATTCAGCTTACTTTTTATTTCCAAAGTTTTAGAGCCAAGCTTGGGGAGCCTAGCTATGTCATACCACTTTGGAGCATAGAGCATACTGCATGTATGTAGTGGGGGTCCTGTCTATCTTTTAGCAGCTTGTTTCTACTTATACAGAGTTTCACTATGTAGCCCACAGCTGGCTATGTAGTCCAGGCTGGACTCAAACTCACTCTTTTTTTTTTTTTTGGTTTTTCAAGACAGGGTTTCTCTGTGTAGCCCTGGCTGTCCTGGAACTCACACTGTAGACCAGGCTGGCCTCGAACTCAGAAATCCGCCTGCCTCTGCCTCCCAAGTGCTGGGATTAAAGGCGTGCGCCATCACCGCCCGGCAAACTCACTCTTAAGATGTGCCTAGAATTGGACACTAGCCAATATGATGCCACCTTATTGCTCAGCCTGTTCTTTATTCAAACATTTCCTTTCAAATACTGAATGGATATCGAGCTAGTCAGCAAGAACCTTAAATTTCAACACTTTCGAGGCAGAGCCAGGAGGATTCCATGTAGTCTATCTAGCCTTTACTTTGAGTTCCAGGTCAGTCTAGTTAAAGAGCTTTGAAAACAACAAAACCAAGCAAGAGTAATATGGATCAATGAGTCCCTTTGTTTCTAATTGAGGTTGTTTGCTGCAGGGTCCTGATCCTAGCCCATTCTAGGCAAGTAATCAACCAGAATCTCATTCAACTCAATCCATTCCTTTCATTTTATATGGAAAGGTTACTTTATGTGGCCCAGGCTATCCTGGAACAGGGGATTGGATTCCCTAACATCCCTAGTGACAGGATTCTAGCAGTATGTGAGCAGCCCACCTGGCATCGTTTTATGTCTGTTTTGAATAGTGAACTTGTCAATTGACCAGGCTGAAGCCAGCTGCATTTCTACAGTCACAGTCCCACAAATCACTGTGTCTTGTGGACCCTTCTAACAAAACTGTCCCAAGGCAAATCATAATTCAAGACACTGACTATCTCCTAACAGAAATTCCAGGTGTTGGGAGGCTGAAGCAGAACTGCTGGGAATTCAAAGTTTATGGTCTACAGAGTGAGGCATTGTCTTAAAAACTAACCAAACATAAGACAATCATTTGATATGAGTCACAATATGGAGAACATGCAGGTCAACTCAGCACTCAGGGAGCTGAGACAAGAGGACTTTGATTCCCAATCCAGGGCAGCTACCTGGCCAGATCTAAGAGAGCCTGGACAGCACTGTGAGGCCCTGTCTCAACACTTGAAACTTAACCAGAGAAGTAGAGGATGTTGGAGATGAAAGTAGGCCTGAATTTTGAATGGAGCCCAATGTCCATGTGAAGAGACAGACTCCAGGATGCCCTGTGCTGTTTTATATCTAAAGTGTCTCTGAACCAGTAAGGGTGCCCTAGCCTAGGCAAATGACTTACCTGAGTAGGACACAGGAACAGGCTCAAGGGATCCGAGTGTCTTCTCTGGCTTCAATGGTACTTGCACAGACCTTTATTCTCTTGCCCCTTATCAGCTCCACCACTAAAAAAGGCTGTGATCTTATTGGATGGCTTTGTTCCACTCATTTAATTTTATATGTAATTTTTAAATTAAATTTAATTTTATATGTAATTTTACATCTCAGTAGTCACTCAACCAAAGCTCCCTGGAAGAAAGAAAAAAAAAATGAACAAACAAAATCCTGACTCTGGGATGAATATCAGAAGTCCATGGTTGAATTCTTGTCACAACACTGATTCATTAACTTTTTAAAAATTCATTCAATTATTTGCTTATTTTTATATACTTGGTTTGTAATTTACTTCTGTGATTGGACTCTCAGCAATCCTCCTGCCTCTTCCTTTCTTGAGAAGATTACGGTTTTGATCCAGCACAGCTGGCTGAATTATATTCATAAGTGACGCACATTGTTCAGAGTACGAATTAAGTCAGGGCTTAATCTGGACCTGTTATAGAGAAAACTTTAGAAAAAAATAAACCGGGAGTTAATATTTGTTGGGAGCTGACTTTTAGCAGAAAGCGGCTAGATCAACTTTGCAGCCATCTGGAACCATATACCCTGATGAAAGACTTGGTTTTCAAAAGCCTATAACAGCTGAAGCACACTCTGATAAGTATATTGTTTATCCCACATAGCTTGTTTTGCTGTTTACTGCCCCCAGCTGCAAGGCACACGTGGTAGTCACACCTGCAAGGCATTGCAGTTCACGTGCTGTCCACGTGCTATCTATGCCATACATGCTTGTAAGGCGCACGTGCTGTCCACACCTGAAAGGCATTGCGGTGCACGTGTTGTCCACGCTATAGACGCCTGTAAGGATTACGTCATATCAACACCTGCAAGGCACGTGGTATCCAGGCGCCTACAAGGCACGTGGCAAAAGCCTATAAATACCTCAGAATTCCCTTCAATAAAGGAGACTTGATCAGATTTTCTGTCTTGTCTCCATTCTTCATGTCTCTTCCCCTTTATCCTCTCTCTCTCTCTCTCTCTCTCTCTCTCTCTCTCTCTCTCTCTCGACCCTGACCCTCGGACCGGAGCGGCAGCTTGGGCCAAGACACAGTGGCCGCCAAGCATGGAGCGGAGCAGGCAGCAACATTTTGGCCCACAAAGCCGGGCAGTACAGGCCGCGACAAATATTCCCACAACTATGAATGTGTTCTGGAGTTCAAGGCTGAGCCTGATGTTCTGTCAGTCATCAGCTGTGGCAGTTTGAGAAGGCCGAGGTGGGAACATGCCACACAGGTCTGTTCAAAGTCATCTTCAGCTACACACAAGATTGAGGACAGCCTGAGCTAATAGACATCAATTTTTCTTTTTTTTCTTTTTGGTGCAGCGAACGTTTATTGAGAGGTTTGGATGGGCATCACTTTCTACAGGTCAGCACCTCTTTTATTATGTAGTATCATAGCATTGTTACATTATATTTATTGTGCATATTATTATTGTCATATAATTATACTGTTATGATTATAAAACAAAGTATTATGAAATACTTAATTTTTCTTTTTTATGTATTTATTTTAACTACATGTGTTTGCCTTCAGTCAGTGTACCACACGTCTGCAGAGCCAGAAAGAGTGCAGAGCACAGGGCCAGATAACCCTGTAACTGAATGGAGTTACAGATGGTTATGAGCCACCATTGAGGTGCTGGCACTGAATCTGGGTCTTTTGCAAGAGCTGCCAGTGCTCTTAATCACTCAGCCCTCTCTCTAGGGCCAACTGTTTCCCCTGGTTTGAGCCTGTGTCTGGTGATTCCTAGGCTGATCTCAAACTCACTGTGCTGCTAAGGAAGATCATGAACTTCTGAACCTCCTGCCTTCGGGTCCTGAATATTAGAATTTTAGCTGAGGGCCACCACACTCAATGTATACAGTGCTTCAGTGCTTCTTGCAGCAAATCAGACCCATGGCTCCTTGAGTGCTAGCTAAGTATTTTTTTTCCTGAGTCAGGGTTTCTCTGTGTAGTCCTGGCTGTCCTGGAATTCACACTGTAGACCAGGCTGGCCTCGAACTCAGAGATCAGCCTGCCTCTGTCTCCCAAGTGCTGGGATGAAAGGTGTGCGCCACCACTGCCTGGTGCTAGCTAAGTATTCTAACAAGGGAGATACAAACAGTCCTAAATAATTGTTTTGTTTATTTCATGCAATAAGATATCATATATTCAGGCTGTCTTCAGAATCCTTATGCAGCTGAAATTGGCCTGGGATTCCTGATTATTCTGCTTTTAGCTTCCAAAATGCTGGTATTACAGGCATGAGCTAGCACATCCAATCCTGATTTTTCTCACCTGGGAAAACCAGATGACCCTATTATTACTACATCATTCAAGCATTTTCTATTTGATGGTATCGAACTTTTAATAAGGAAACCCTGGGGCTGGAGAGTAGGTAAGGTTACTCACTGCTCAGAGGATTCAAGTTCAGTTCCCAACACCGAGGTTGATGACTCACAACAACCATAACTGCATCTCAAGGGGAACCGATCTCCTCTTCTGGTCTCTGCTGCCAACTGCATTCATGGGCACACCTTCCATTCAGATACACACAGGTACATAAGTTAAAACTAAAATCGACCTTAACAAAATAGAAAAGAATAAGCTTTTACTGGTGATACTGATTTACCTTTAAAAGATTCATAATTTTTATTTTGCTTTATGAGGTTGAGTGTTTTCATCTCTGGTCCCTGGGGCTAGAGTTGTAAATTTGTGTGGTTGTGAGCAACCATATGAATATGGTGGCTGGGGATCCTTTGGGAGAATAGTCAGAGCTCCTAACTACTGGAAACTCTCCAGCACTGAATAATCATTTAGCTTTTTGATTTCTTTGTTTTTGTCTTTTGAAATTACATAGTGTAGGTCTGAAATTCTGTGGAGATAATAGTTTAGCCAGATGTTTGCCAGGAGCCTGTAGAGACTGGTAAAAAAATATGAAGCAGGAGAATCGCTCATACCTAGCTACACCTCGACATTTTCATGCACTTTTCCCTATCAGCTCCTTTAGTTCCCATACTTAATGTTCTCTCAGAACATAGAGGAGCCAGCAGGATGCAGATTGTTTTTCTTCAATACTCCAGACACTGGTTTCACTTCCCCCATGGGATCTTTCTTTCCATGCTTTTCTTAGATCACTATGTCATAGTGCTGTTATCAATATGCAGGGCTTCTGGCTTGCTAGGCATAACTTTTCTTCCAGGTGTGGCAATACACCTTTAATTTCAGCATGCATCAGGTACAGTAGGTAGATCTCCAGGTATTATAGGCTGTCCTGGACTACATATGGAATTCCAGGACAGCATGAGCTATATGCATAGTCTCTATTTTTCAAAAACAAAAAACCAAAACCCAAAACCCAACCAACCAACCAACCAAATAAAACCAAACAAACAAAAATACAAAAGGGTACTTCTTTAGAGAGATAGCCACAAAGTTGTCATTTACTATTTAGCATTCTGTGCTCTATAATACAGATTGGATCCTCTTACCATGACTGTGGGAATAGGAAGAAAGACACCTCCAGCTATTACTGCATGCTTCTCAAGCAGTCCTGCATACCAAGAAGCCCTCTCTCAGACGGGCTCTTAAAGGCCAAGATTCTCTAGTATCCTTCCTCCAGAAGTTGCTGTCCTGCTCTTTGACTCCATTCTCACAAAGACAATATCACATATGATGCACTCTTGCCTAGATCTCTTTATTCTGCCCCAGCTAACATTGAACACCAGGTCCCACTGCCTTCACCTTACAAGCCTAAACAACCATGCTTTCATGTTCACCCCAACATCTAATGTCAACATTTGCTTTTATTTTATTTCAGTATCTCACTCACTCAAATTGTTAATAGTTTTAATCTGGAGAGACAAAAGGAATGTCCTATGTAGCAACTTGGGCTACTGTCATCCCTGGATATTGGATGAAGATGGGCTTCTTCATCTACAGTCACTGTAGATGACTGAAGGCTGCAATGCCTAGTCTGGGATCCTTAAGGCTTTTAAACACCATTTGAGTCATAGGTTCCCTAACAATAACATATCTCTAATTCCAAGGAATGAAGGACCAGAGTACTATATCCCTACCCTGTTCATCCACATGGGGTCCTAGATGGTTCTTGTGTGCAGAGAAAGTCAGGGGATGACTTCCTTTAAGAATGGGTGATCAAGGTGTTCCTGAGTTTTCCACATCCCTAATATCTGTCACTTAGTGGTGCACATTTGATTGATCAGTTCCATGGACCATCTAGGATTCTATATGGACCAGCATGGTGAGGGTTGAGAAATTTTATACCTCACTCCCTAGGACAGAAAGACAGTGACTAATTAAGGGACATGTGACTCTAATGGTCCTTAACAATCTTAGGAGTCTCAGACTAGACACTGCAGAGAACAGCCCTCTACAGTGAATCCAGGCTGCAGGCACTTGCTGGTTTGAGTGTCCTGCCATGGAATCCAAATGTGATGATTCAGTGACTCCAAAGGAACCTAGTCCATCCTCAGCTAATATCCAAGGATAACAGCATCACAAGATGGCATGCTAAACATTTCTTTATATTCTCTGGATTAAAACTAGTCACAATTTGGCTGAGATACAGAAAAATGAAAATAAAAGCAAATGTTGACATTTGGATTTGAGATGAGCATGGTTGTTTAGGTTGTTAGGTATATGCAATGGGGTCAGGTGTCAGCTGGCACAGGACAGGGAGGCTCAGGCAAGGTGGGTCACATGTGATACTGTCTTAGTGAGAATGGGGCCAAGGGGCAGGACAACAGCTTTGAGGGGAAGGCCACTGGAAAATCCTCAGTCATTCTGAGCCCATCTGGGACAGAACATCCAGGTCTGCGGGACTGCTCAGGTGGCACACAGACACATATGAGCTCATGGCTTCTTCCCACAGGCATAGGGATAAAGTCCAATTTATATTGCAGGGTGGAGTACACTAAGAAGTAAGAGAGAACTTTGTGGATGTCTTTCTGAAGAAGTGCCAGCTTGTTTCTTTCTCTTTTTTGTTGTTTCATTCTTTTTTTTTTTTTTAAAAAAAAAAAAAGATTTATTCATTTGTTTTATTTATTTATTTGTTCTATCAAGTACATTGTAGCTGTCTTCAGACACACCAGAAGAGGGCATCAGATCCCATTACAGATGGTTGTGAGCCACGATGTGGTTGCTGGGAATTAAATTCAGGACTTCTAGAAGAACAGTCAGTGCTCTTAACCACTGAGCTGTCTCTCGAGTTCTCATTTCATTGTTCATTTCATTTGTTTTTAGAATTTAATTTTATTGTTTATGTCCTGCTAACTCCCCTTTCCCAGTCACCCACTCCCACTATTCTTCCCCCAATAAGTCCCTCCTTCTTCTCTGAGTGAGTAGGACCTCCCTGGGTATGTACCAACCCTGGCACTTCAAGGTTCAGTGCTTCCCCTCCCATTGAAGACAGACAAGGCTGCTCAACTAGAATAACACATCCCACAGGCAGACAATAGCTTTTGGAATAGCTCCTGCTCCAGTTGTTTGGGACCCACATTAAGACCAAATGCACATCTACTAGATGTGTGCATGCTTGGAGGCTTAGGTCCAGCCCATGTATGTTCTTTGGTTGATAGTTCAGACTCTGAGAGCTCCTAGGGTTCAGGTCAGCTGTCTCTGTTGGTCTTCCTGTAGAGTTTCTATTCCCTTCAGTGTCCTCAATCCTTCCTTCTATTCTTCCATAAGAGTCCCCAAGCTTTATCCACTGTTTGGCTGTGGGTGTCTGTATCTGTATGGATCAGCTGCTGAGGAGAGCCTCTCAGAGAACAACTTGCTCCTGTCTGCACGCATAACAGTATCATTTTAATAGTGTCAGGGCTTGGTGCTTGCCCTTGGGACAGGTCTCAAATTGGACTGATTATTTGTTGGCCATTCCCTCAGTCTCTGTATTTCCCTGTCCCTGCATTTCTTGTACACCGGATAATTTTTGAGTTGAATGTTTTGTGGTTGAGTTGGTGTGTTTATTGCTACACTTGGATTCTAGTGTGGCTACAGGAGGTGGCCTTTTCAGGTTCCATGTCCCCAATGTGGTGGGTCACAGCTAAGGTAACCCCCATTGCTTCCTGTGTGCCTCCTTTGTTTCCTGGCCTTTATGTCATCCTGGAGAAGCCCCTGGTATCCTCACCTTGGACAGCTGCAGATTTTCATTCATTTTCATGGTCATCTGGCCATCTCTCCTGTCTTTCATCATACCTTATTCTGAACCCCTATTCCTCTCTGTATCCTTCCTCCCTCTCAGTTCCCTCTCTCCATGTTCCTCCTATGATGTTTTTTTTTCTCCCTTCTAAGTGTGATTTAAATTGTCTTGCTTGGGCCTTCTTGTTTAGCTTCTTTGGCTTTGTGGAGTGTAATGTGATACCTGTATTTTATGGACTGTGAATGAGTACATAATATGTTTGTCCATTTGGAACTGGGTTAACTTTACTCCGGATGATGTTCTCAAATTCCATTCATTTGCCTGTAAAATTCATGATATCTTTGTTTTTTATAGCTGGGTAGCATTCCATTGTAAAGATGTACTACATTTTCTCCATCCATTCTTCAGTTGAGGGACATCTAGGTTTTTTTTTTTTTTTTCTAGTTTCTGCCTATTACGGATAAAGCTACTATGAACATAGTTCTTTTTTGTTGTTGTTGTTTTTTCAAGACAGGGTTTCTCTGTGTAGTCCTGACTGTCCTGGAACTCATTCTGTAGAATAGGCTGGACTCAAACTCAGAAATCTGCCCACCTCTGCCTCCCAAATTCTGGGATTAAAGGCGTGTGCCACGACTGCCCGGCGTGAACATCGTTCTTAGTATGTGTCTTTGTGGGATGTTGGAGCATCTTTTGGGTACATGCTCTGGAGTGGTATATTGGGGTCTTGAGATAGAACTATTTCCAGTTTCCTGAGAAACTGCAGAATTCATTTACAAAGCAGTAGTATACGTTTATTTCTACCAGCAATAAAAGAATGAGCCCCACCGGGTGGTGGTGGTGCATGCCTTTAATCCCAGCACTTGGGAGGCAGAGGTGGGCAGATTTCTGAGTTTGAGTCCAGCCTGGTCTTCAGAGTGAGTTCCAGGACAGCCAGAGCTACACAGAGAAACCCTGTCTTGAAAAACCAAAAGAAGAAGAAGAAGGAGAAGGAGAAGGAGAAGGAGAAGGAGAAGGAGAAGGAGAAGGAGAAGGAGAAGGAGAAGGAGAAGGAGAAGGAGAAGGAGAAGGAGAAGGAGAAGAAGAAGAAGAAGAAGAAGAAGAAGAAGAAGAAGAAGAAGAAGAAGAAGAAGAAGAAGGAAGAAGAAGAAGGAAGAAGAAGAAGAAGAAGAAGAAGAAGAAGAAGAAGAAGAAGAAGAAGAAGAAGAAGAAGAAGAAGAATGAGCCCCTTGCTTCATCATTCCTTCTCCTGAATAACCTTCGAAAAAGGGAGTGAGATTCAAAGAAGTAGGACTTAGTTCCTGGTGGGATAAAGGTAAATTGTGTCTGTGTTGGTTCTTGTGAGAGTCTACATTTTGAGCGTGATGAACGTTTGACTTTGAGACCACCAGAGTATACAAGAGGGGAAACTGAGTTCTCTGTTATTGTGTATTCTCCAGAGAAAAACTGTGCAGACATGTTTTTAAGCCAATAGAAAGTCTTTATTACCCAGCCTATACTTGGTGTTCAAGATATTTTAACAACAAACACCATGTTCTAGGATAATGTACTTCCATTAAAGAAACGTTAAACATCCTTAGTCATGAGGAAAATGCAAATCAAAACAACCCTGAGATTCCACCTCACACAAGTCAGAATGGCTAAGATCAAAAACTCAGGTGATGCTGGTGAAGATGTGGAGAAAGAGGAACACTCCTCTATTGTTGGTGGGATTGCAAGCTGCTACAACCACTCTGGAAATCAGTCTGACGGTTCCTCAGAAAATTGGACATAGCATTACCTGAGGACTCAGCTATACCATTTCTAGGCATATATCCAGAAGATGCTCCAACATATAACAAGGACACATGCTCCACTATGTTCACAGCAGCCTTATTTATAATAGCCAAAAGCTGAAAGGAACCCAGATTCCCTTCAACAGAGGAATGGATATAGACAATGTGGTACATTTACATAATGAAATATTACTCAGCTATTAAAAAACAATGAATTTAAGATATTCTTAGGCAAATGGATGGAACTAGAAAATATCATCCTGAGTGGTGTAACCCAATCATAAAAGAACACACACATAGTATGCACTCACTGATAATTGGATATTAGCCCAAAAGCTTGAAATACCTAAGACACAACTCACAGACCACATGAAGCTCATGAAGAAGGCAGACCAAGTGTGGGTGCTTCAGTTTTTCTTAGAAGGAATAACAGAATACTCATGGGAGACAAAGCATGTGACATAAACTGAAAGAAGGGTCATCTGGAGACTGTTCCACCTGGGTATCTATTGCATGTGCAGTTACCAAAGGTAAGACACTGATGTGGATGGCAGGAAGTGCATGTTGACAGGAGCCTGATATAGCTGTCTCCTTAGAGGTCTTCTAGAGCCTGACATATCCAAAGGAGGATGCTCACAGCTAACCATTGAACTAACCATGTGTTTCCCAAGGGAGGAGTGAGAGAGAAGACTGAAGGAGCTGAAAGGGTTTGAGGCCCATGGGGATAGCAACAATACCAACCAACCAGAGCTCCTAGGGTCTAAATCACCAGCCTGGGAACACATAGGGAGGGACCCATGGCTCCATCTGTATATGTAGTGAAGGAGGGCCTTGTTGGGTATAGGTGGGAGAGGCGGTCCTTGGTCCTGTGAAGGTTGGATGCCCCAGTGTGGGGGATTTGAGGGTGGGGAGGTTGAAGTGGGCTGGTGGTGGAGGCACATCCTCATAGAAGCAGTAGGAGGGGTATGAGATATGGGGTTCCTAGGTGTTGGTGGGGACTTGGAAAGGGGATCACATCTGAAATGTAAATAAAATATCCAATAAAAAATAACAGCCAGATTCTGAATAACAGAAGCCAAAAGCAAAGGTAGTACATGTAGAGACTTTATTATAATTATGGAGTATACTGGATTAGGTTTGTTTTTGTATTGGCTCATAGTACTTTCTGCATGCTGACTTATTTGGCCTGAATGGAACTTCCACCATGGAGTCAGTTTGTGCTGAGGTCTGCTCCCTGTTAAGGTCAGTGGCCCTATTTCATTAACCACAGTGCCAAACCCACACCCAGCATCTGTTTTTACTTTTTATTTAAAAACTTTAATATTTGCTTTGGAGCAGTGGTTATGGTTTTGGGTTGGACATGGTGAATCTAGAGAGGTGGATGGTTGCAAGGGCTGTCCTTGTTGCAGTTAGTGGAATGAAGGCTTTGTGAACAGAAGATGAAGACTCATGGTGCCTGATCCTTCAAGTCTTACTGCTAAGCTGCTCTCTGACACTGGACCACATCTCTCAGTATTGGTGGGACCTGGTTTCATTATGTAGCCCAGGCTAGACTCAAACTTTCAACTATTGTCCTGCCTCCTGTAACAATGCTTGTGCACACTAGAGATACCATATCAACTAAGCTACATCCTCAGAATCAAAGTCTCAAGATAAAAGCCCTCAAATGATTCTCATATTTTGCATGCCATAGCATCCAGCACAGGTCCAAAACTCCAGAAGAGATTCATGATGAAGACCATGCCAAAGGTCCTTTAACAGTGACATTCTCTGCTTTTTATTTCAGGTCAATCATAAGAAACAGTTCTATAAACCCTGAGCTGACGCATTCTCAGAACTATGCTGTCCCAGCCTGAGCTGCCCCATGCTTGGGAGCCAAAATGTTGTGGACCCTTCTGCCCTACACTTGGTTCAGGGTCTAGCAAGAGAGATAGTGGGAGGAAGAAGGAGAAGAGACATGAAGAATGGAGACAAATCAGAGTGTGTGGTCAAGTCTCCTTTACTGTCTCCTCTTATTGCCTCCCTCTTATTATTGTCTCCTGGCTTAGAAGTGAGACATATAAAAGGCGAGAGGCAGACAGGAGAGTTCAGAACAATTTGGAGTAAAAGAGAATCAGACACTTTATAGAATACAACTTGGAATTAGTAATTAGGTTAGGCCATACAACTTAGAGTTAGTTATTAGGCATTAGGTAGCAGGCACTTGGAAGAGAACTTGGAACTGGAAACTTGGAACTTGGAGGCGCTAGGGACTAGGAACTCGAGACTTGGGACTTGGACTAGGAAGAGAGACTGAAGAGTAAAGGGGATTGAATCACACTCTGTCTGGTCTCCATTCCTCTTGTCTGTCCTCACTATTTCTCGTTGAGCCCCAACCCACAGACTGGAACAAATTGGGGCAGTGCGAGCTCTAACAACTTAGCCCCCAAGGCTTTTGGCAGTTTGGGTCCCAACATTGACAAAATGGTCCGAGACATTTTGACACCCAAATGTGGGGTAGTACATTTCTCAACATTTCTGGCCCCCAAGTGTGGGGCAGCTCCGGCCACAACAGCCATCCTCCCTTACATATACAGCTCAGGCAATGGGTCCCTCTCTAAGAGCTCCCAGGCTGGTGGTTTAGACCCTGGGAGCTCTGGTTGGTTGGTATTGTTTCTCTCCTCATGGGGCTGCAAACCCTTTCAGCTCCTTCAGTCTCCTTTCTCATTCCTCCATTGGGAACCCCATATTTTCTTCATCTATTTATTTGTTGACAGACATTTATATTATTTTCACTTTCTAACTATTATAAATAAAGCTGCTATGAACACAGTTGAACAACTATCCTTGTGGTAGAATGGAGTGTCTTTTGGGTATATGCCCAAGAGTGGTATAGCTGGGTCTTGTGGTAGATTGAGTCCCAATTTTCTGAGGAAATACCATATTGATTTCCATCATATCTGTGCAACTTTACACTCCCACCAGCAATGAAGGAGTGCTTCCTCTGCTCCACATATTTCTCCAGCTTGGCTTGTCACCTGTATTATTGATCTTAACCATGCTGACAGGTGTAAGATGGAATCTCAGAATTGTTTTGATTTGTATTTCCCTTAAGTCTAAGGACATTGAACATTTCTTTATGTTTCTTAACCATTAGAGATTCATCTATTGAGAATCCTTTGTTTAGATCTTTGCCCAATTTTTAATTGGCTTGTATGATTTGTGGATGTCTAGGTTTTTGTGTTCTTTATATATTTTAGACACTATCCTTCTATAGATATGGAGTTGGTAAAAAAAATCTTTTTTCCATTCTGTAGGCTGGTATTTGTACTATTGATGGTCTCCTTTGTCTTACAGTCATAAGGCCCCACTTATTAATTGGCAATCTTAGTGCCTGCATGATTGTGTTCTCTTTAGGAAGTTGTCTTCTGGTATGATGTGCTTTCTCTCCTATCAGGTATAGTGAGTCTGGTGTAATGGGATCCTTAATCCACTTGGATCTGAGTTCTGTGCAGGATCATAACTATGCAGCTCTTTGTAGACTTCTACATGCAGATGTGTAGTTAGAATGTCCCATTTTTGAAGATGCATTCCTTTTTATCATTGTGTGTTTCTGGTTTCTTTATCAAAAATTAGATGTTCATAGATGAAGTCCAAACTAGTTTCTTTGGAAAGTTGGTTATGTCAAATGATGTTTTGCTGGGGCACAGGTGAAAGGATATCTGGCAAAAGCTGACCTGTGAAAGAATGTTTGACTGAAGCAGACACAGGTGAGAGGATATTTGCATATAGCAAACATGTGAAAGTACATGTGATGAAGGAGTGTAACAGACAGTGGGAGACCAGCACTGACCATTGGTTTAGTTTGCTCCATCTTGGTATGATATTCTTCCCTAACAACATATTTGTATTGTTTTGACTTATACAGCATTCTTGAGCTCAACTTGTGATAATATCACCATTGAAAGACACTCACCCAAGAACTGCCCATGAGGCTCCCATGGCAGCTTGCAGTTTTAGTAGCCTCACCTCAGGCAGGTCTTAGAGCCTGGTGGCTTCTTCAGGATTGAATTACTGCCAGTTCATGCCTGGTCTTTGCCTGCTAAAAAGACTGGACTTTAGCTGCTGGTTCATGCCTCCTGTCTACCTTCCTAGAGGACTGGTCTGCAGCTGCTGAGTCATAGTTTGCTATGGAACTGAACTGCTGCCAAAGAATTCTTGCTGACTAGTTCTACTTCCCCCACACCCTAACAACTTTTCTCTTCCACTACTCTTCTGGGTGTTGGGTTAGAGGAGAAGGTAGAAGCCTTGCTAAAAGGAGGTTGCAAAAAATTTATGCCTACACATAAGTAAAAAGATCCACCTTTAATCTGGGCAACACCTTCTTCAAGCAGTCTAAATAAAGAATATAGAAAAGGGAGGCTTCCTCTTTGCCTGCTTGTTCTTGCTAGCAAGTCCTTTCCTTCACTGACATTAGAAGCACTTCTTTGGGATTCCAGCATGTACTGAACACCTGAGACATCTATCCTCATGGACTGAATAACTACTGACTTTTGGAATTTCAGTTGGTAGAGAGCCATAGTTGAATTAGCTGAACCACAGCTTGTAAGCCATTCTAAGAAATCTATTTGTGGTGGTGGCGCATGCCTTTAATCCCAGCAATTGGGAGGCAGAGACAGGCAAATTTCTGAGTTCGAGGCCAGCCTGGTCTACAGAGTGAGTTCCATGACAGCCAGTACTACACAGAGAAACCCTGTCTCAAAAAAAGCAAAAAAAAAAAAAAATCTATTCATTTTCTTGCCACATGGCAGTGATCATCCTAAATCTCTCTATGTAGACTAGGCTGTCATCTAACTCACAGATCCATGTGCCTCTGCCTCTCCAGTTAGGGATTAAAGGGATGCATCATCATGCCTACATAAACTCCTGTTTAAAAAACTTCTTTTAAGTTATTCTTTGTGGTAGTGAGTTTCTAAAAGATTTTTTCATATGTCTCTGTGATCCTGCTGCCTCAGCCTCCAGGGTAGCTGGAGGATTACTGAGTAGCTCAGATTACAGGCTTTTGCCAACAGGCCTTGTTCTTCATTGGTCTAGTGTTGGTTTCATGTCCTTGACCCAAGTCATTATTTTGGTCTTATTTTTCTTTCTAAACATGGTCCCAATCTGTAGTCCAGGCTGGTCTTGAACTCTTGATTCTCCTGCCTCTACCTCCTATGTACTTGGATTGTGGGCATGTGTCACTATGCTTGACTTGCTATAGCTTAACTTGAATGTTTTGGAGGTCAATCTATGCCCTGTTCTGTTATGTAGTTTCAAAGAATATGGTATCTTTCAGCCTTGGAGTGACACCATTTTATAACAGTAGGTTACTCCATTTGTGTTCAAATGCTGGGACTGAATAATCAGTCTTATATGTGAGTAAACTTATCTTCATGAAACACTGCCACTCATGAGCTGGGCAAAATGAATGACAAATTGAATCAGGAATGGGTTGTTGGGCATTCTATAGAGATGATTTTAAATTTTCATGTGCAGATTTTGCTAGTTGGAGCAGAGCTTCATCCTGTGGCACTGGAATTTAATATGTAGACACAGCTGGCATCCAATCAAAAATTGACTTGCCTCTGCCTTCAAGTGCAGAAATGAAAGACATGTCCACCATATTATTCTCATTAATAGGTTTGTCATGAATTTAAAGGCTCACAACTTCAAGTATTAGAGTATAAAAACCTTTTTTTATTTTATTAAGTCAGAGTCTCCTGTGCCTAAGGCTGGCCTCAAACTGACTAGGTAGCCAATAATGATCTTTCTACACTTGTCAACTTCCACATTTTTCTGATTTTTCATTTATTTAAACACTTCTGTTCAAAATAATAAGAAATTGCCAGAAGAGATGGCTGAGTGGATGAAAGCCTTTGCCATACAAACCCAAAGGACCTGAGTTTGATCCCTACTTTGGCAAAAGAGAACAAAAGTGCAAAAGATGTCCTCTGGTGTCTACATGTACATCATGACATGCATATATCAACACTCACAATGGAGTAAACACACACACATACAGAAAGAGAGAGGGGGAAGAGAGAGAGAGAGAGAGAGAGAGAGAGAGAGAGAGAGAGAGAGAGAGAACACTACACACATGAGGTTAGAATTGTAGTCTTAACATCCATCACACTGGTGGAAGACAAATGCCCATTTTCTAAAAGGTATCTAAAGGTCACTGGCCCAGTTCATGAAACACCATTAACAGAAGACAATATCAACAACACAAGCTCAGTCAAACCATCTTTTGTCAGGGACATCTCTGTCTATACACTGAAGGCCTGGAATCAGCCATAGACCTGAAGAGAGTGGTAGGCCTAGCATGCATGCCTGCTAGCACCAAGTCTTGGGTCTCTGTGGAAAAACACTAGAAGCTATTACAAAACCTAGAAGCTATTGTAAACAAGCAGTTTTGGTAGATAGTTGCCAGGCTCTAGTCATAGACCTTGTAGATAGGTGACCTTGGTAGATAGTACCAACTTAGATTAGGACAAGTGAATCATAGGCAGAGTCATAGTGTCCTGTCCCCTGAACCTTTACTCTGCTGACACACTGTTCTGGAAGATATCTGTACTCCCTCTGAACACCTAAATTCCTGCATCATCCTCTTCCCTACATCCTGCCTTTTTTTAATATAACCCCTGTGTGAAAAAGTAAAAATTACTGTTTGATCAGCCTATAGACAAGCCGTGTTTCTTTGCATTTTGCCTGCCCCCCTCACACACACTGCTCTCTTTCAGGTGACCTCCCCAGACCTCTGTTTAATGTCTTGTTGGGCAGGTCAATCTTTGCTACTATAAGGATGGTTTATACATCAAACCACCATAACAGTATCAACACCAGATCACACAGCCATCATTAAAAAATGAAGTGTGGAGGCTAAAGAGATGGCTTAGTGATTAAGAGCACTGGATGCTCTTCCAGAGGAGCTGGGTTTGATTATCAGCATCCATATAGAGGCTCAATCATCTTTAACTCCACTTCTAGGGGATCCAACACCCTCACCTCACCTCTATAAGAACAAAGCATCCTTGTAGAACATGTACATTAATACCCAAGACACTCATACACATAAATAAATCTAAATTTATTCATGAGTCTCTCTGTCTGTTCCTGTCTCTCTCTCCACAGCCAGAGAGAAGAGTGTCTTGGGGAATTGTGAAAGAGGCTCTAGGAAAAAAAGGCCGAGTGCCTTTTACCTAAAGTGTATTCTGTTTTCTGGATTGTATTGTTACCTAAAGTGTATTGTGCTTGGATGTGATTTCATATCTTCTGCAACAAACATCTGTGTTTAGTTTAGAAGACAGGTTTATTCTTGTTGAATTATGGAAATAGCTATAGAACCCAATCTGGTGAAAGGATATGCTGAGTGCTGTCTTCAGTGTACCCTGAATCTAGACAGGGCCTTGTACCTTGCTTTTCCAGCTATAATCTACAGTATGTGCCAGGAAATTGTATTTAAATTGGTCTATCCTAAGAAAGCTCTGTATTTAATATTTAGTGTGTACTTTTTGATGTTTATTTACATGTTCTTTGATTGTGTTTTTCTGAACTCAAACAACTTCCCTTGTATCATTGTTTTCTTTATTACATTTGTGTAGCAAACTACTCTTAAACTAAAGTCTGCAGCATTACACTGCAGTGTGCCTCATTCTTTAAAGTCTTCACATTCCAGACATGCATAAGTCAACATAACATTATATATGCTGGGGAGATTACTGGCCACAGGCTAGCCAAAGAAGTGAGCTCTAGGTTCAATAAGAGACCCTGTCTCAAAAAGCTTGGGTCAAGAAAAACTGTCAACCTCTGGACTGCACATAGGCATTCAAACATGCGCATTGCACACACTCAAACCCTTCCTTCAGCATAGAAAACTATTAAATTCTGCTAAGCATTGTAGTAAATAGCTGTGATCCTATAAGGGTGGAGCAGAAAGATCATCTATTTAAGACTAGCTTGAGGCCAGATAGCCTTCTCAGTTCTCCATTTAAAAATACTAAGGATTTTTATAATACATATATACTAAACACATAATGCCACATGCCAAAAGAAGTCCTAGCTTTCTTAGGAAAGAGTCTCCATCATAGCACAGATGCCTTCTCTGAACTGAGGCTCCCTGCATGAACATCATGTGCTTTGTAACTGCTGAGCCATCTTTTAGGACCTTTTCAGTTCACTTTTTTTTTTTTTTTTTTTTACTTTTGTTCACATTATAAGTGAGGAGGAGGTGCTTCAGAGTCTCTCATGGTATATGGAACTCAGCATTCACCTACAATGCTGGGACTACTACCATATATTTTTATGTGGATGCCTGCACTTTACATAGCATACCCACCATTGCAGACTTATGGAGGTGAAAGGTCAATTTTGGGAGTCAATGTTCCCCTTCCATCATGTGGGTTTCATGCATGGATCAAACTCAAAATTGGTAAGCTTGGCTACGGGTTTCTTTGCACATTGAGCAGTCTTGGCTACACATACTTATTTTTTTCCTTTTAAACTATTTTTATTTTCACTCATGTGAAGGTGTGTCTGTGTGAATACATGCCAGCTGTGTATTGCCAGTTGAGGCCAAAAGAGGAGATCAGGTCCCTGGAAGTGGAGTTAGAGTTAGCAACTGCCAAGTGGGTGCTGGGAATCACACAAAGGTCCTCAGTACTCTCTACTGATGAGCCATCTCAAACTCCAGGGTTAACGTTCAAATGCCTTCTTCTGAAAACTGGCTTCTAAAATATTGTAAAGATGGGAAAGGCAGCACCTGTTGAACCTTTCTGCAGAAGTAAAATCCCTCTAAGAACAGAACACCACACACTGTGTATGGGGATTTTGCCAGCATGTTATATTTGTGTACCAAGCATGTGTCTAGTTCTTGAGGAGGCAAGAGAGGTATCAGAGCCAGAGCCTCTGGAACTATATTCAGAGATGGCTGTGAAATGCCTGTTGGATGTCAGGAATCACAGTCAGGTGTCTGGTAGAAGGCAGTGCTGTTATCTACTGAGCCACCTCCACCTAGAGTTTTAATAAACGGTATTTATTTATTTATTTATTTATTTATTTATTTATTTAACTAACCATGACTACTATACAATTATAGTCCATTTTGAGAATTAAATACACAAGTGACTGGCTGAACATCTAGTCTTGGACAGATCCACATCTTGAAATGCACGAATGATTCCATTAGTCATTTCTCCTCATATTTCCACTCTTTAGATGTCAAGGTCAGCCTCTTTGTTTCCAACACATTGAACAATCCAAAGACATGTGTTCAGGAGCCCCTTGGTCATAGACTTGTCCCTAGAGTTTCATTTCTTAGTAACCAAAAGCAACCTTCTTCTATTTACTGCCAACAATGGCAAAGTCTGGTCTCCATGTTATAGATACAGCGCTGTAAACATTGAAGGCATATCTGAGAGGCAAAAGAGACAGACTTGGGCTGCCTTAA
Organism: Arvicanthis niloticus; assembly: GCF_011762505.2. Taxonomy (NCBI): domain Eukaryota; kingdom Metazoa; phylum Chordata; class Mammalia; order Rodentia; family Muridae; genus Arvicanthis; species Arvicanthis niloticus. The sequence goes on along the minus strand of NC_047662.1, from coordinate 10,727,803 downwards.
AGTACAGAGTATGTTCATAAGCTCAGAAGAAAGCTGGGAAAATTTCTCTTCTCTGACTACAAAACCAGTTTCATAGCACTCCAGAGGAGCAGGGTAAAGCTCGACATTCAGCTGCTTTAGGTCGGCTGTGTGATGCAGAAAGTTCCTTAGGACAGCCATGGAGATGTCATTGTCAAAGAAATAGACCTCGATGAGCTGTGAGCACTGACTCAGGGCAGGGAAAAGTGCACTGAGCTGAGAGTCTGTCATTCTACAATGTTCTAATTCCAGGGTCTTCAGAGTGTCTGCGACTTTTTCTAGGAGAATACTGAGAGGCTCAAGACTCAGATCATACAAATTGATACCTGCCAAATGCAGATGTTTGAGATGATGGAGGCTTTGACACTGGGCAAAGGACTCCAAGTCTGACTGTGAGAACTTGCAGAGACTAAAGGACAGAAACTCCAATGGGGTCTTCAGACACCTGAGGAGAGACAATGGGATTAGTTTGGCATAGAGTGACAGGGCTAACCTAGAATAGGGGAGAGCACATATCTGGGGTCAGTGATCCCATAGGATGGCAGTGAGCATCCAGTGCAGCCTGTTGGAGTCTTCCACTCAGGTCACACCATTCTAGGTTGTTAACAGTGACCATCATGATAAGACTTGATCATTATTGCTAAATCTACAATGGCCACTCATCTATATGGGAAACAAGGAACATTTGCTGTGGAATCAAAAAGAGCTCTTCCTCCTTCCTTACCGAAGCAATTCATTCAGGTGGTCCTTGAGAAAGTAGACATCAATCATGTTGAGATGCTGGAGACAGTTGAATTTGGAGAACTGAGAAATGAACTTGGTGACTCTCTTCTCCTGTGTGTCTGTTGACGTAATTGGAATATTAAAGTGCTTTTCATGTACTTCTGTTAGAAGGAGTTTACGAAGATGTTTCATCTGACCCAGGCAAGGTGCAAAGCATGCCAGTGTGGACAGAGTCCACCCTGTATTCAGTTCTAACTCCTCAATGCACTCTGGCTGGAAAATCTTCAAGACCTTCCTGACTGTGGACATAGACAATCCCCTTATCTGCATCTTCACACAGCACAGGTGCAGGGAACCTCTTCTCTCCTGTGCCCACTGCAAGAGATAAGTTTGGTATTCATCCAGATCAAACTCAAGGTGAAGGTCAGTGACCACCTTCAAACGTTGCCTCAGTGCATATCGATGAGGGCGTGTTGGTATTTGCTTTTCACACACAGTCTCTGCTGAGCGGTCTCCATCGACTGGTCCAGCTGAAACATCCCAGAAGTCATGGTGCACATACCTAAGGTCTAGCACTTGAAGCTTCTGTCTTCTGTGGGTAAAACAGGTAGAAGTGTAAGGAGGATTAGCCATTAGCCAGCTTTTTCTAGACATCTTTCTTGTTAGCTGCTAGCTTTTGTACTCTGTCTGTCTGTCCTCTACAGATTTAAGTTTCCAGTGCTGGGTCTCCATATAGCAACTCAAGCCTGCTGGGCAAGGGCCTTAACTGCATTTGGAGATCTGCCCTGCTTCCTCCATTTGTTACTCTGGACTTCTGCTGTTCCTATATCTATTACTTGGTAGAGATACAGGGTCATGTAGCTACATGGGTTCCAAGGTGTACTGCATACTTAATGGACATTTGATACAAGGACTCAACAGCTGTCCAGGACTCTTTAAGATGATGCCAACAGAAGCCTCTGATACACCTTTGACCCTTATTCTTCATGAACCCAGATGTCCTTCTCCCTACACTTAAATGTAAGCCATTAGGCATAACATGATTATTGCTTACCTTGGGTGAAAATTTCCTGTCAGCTGCATGTCTACACCATCCAGCACAGCTTGAATTATCATCATGTCAGGGAATTTCATCAGTGCCCCCACAGGGAGGCAGGGAAAGGGCCAGGCTGCTACCATTGCCTTCAGTATCTTTGTGTGTCTGCCAATGAGGGCTGCCTTGAAGATTGGTGGGAAGAACACTCTCGGCAGCTTCTGCAGAGCAGACACGGCCAAGGCTTCATTCTTCAACAAGCTCTGTACTGCCAAGCTCTGGAGTGTGGGTGGAACCTGGAAGCTCATCTTGATGAATCTTCAGTCAGAATGGACCTGTTGAAGCATTCAGAAATCCAGTTTTCAAGATATGTCTTGGGAATCTGTAAATCCCTGCATCAAGGAATCACCAAAGTGCCAGAGTCCCTGCTTTGGCCACAGTGTGGAACTCAGTGTGTCCTGTTGTAAGATCTGGTGGTCACACAGCCAAACCCTTATCACTCTCTGTATATAGGGTCTCTCACAAGAATCTGCATCAGTGTACAAACTAACAATTGGCACATGAGGTAACAACCACTTGTCCTTGCTACTCTGAATCTTATTCCATTTTGGAAAGGTTGATCAGGGGCAAGCAGTCTGATCAGCATCTTTTTTGTGACAAAGCATGCACTGATCATATTTCAAGGTCCTCAAGGAATGGATTGCCATTGTGTAGTGGTAGCACATACCTTTATTCTAAGCACTCAGAAGGCAGAGGCAAGGAGATCTCTGTTAGTTTGAGGCCAGCTTAGTCTACAGAGCTAGTTCTAGGACAACTAATGATATACAAAGAAACCTTGTATGGAAAACTAAAAACAAAAGAAAGAAATGTAGAAAGAAAGGAAGGAAGGCAGGAAGGGAGGCAGGAAGGAAGGAAGGAAAAAAAGGTGCGTAAGCATCTGCCAGACTCTGTCTGAAATGTAAAGCCAAACCTCATGGGTCCTCAAAGCAGCCATGACTGAATGAGAGCATCCAGAAAGACTGTGAGTCTGAGGTGGAGATGCCAGTGTAGGGGGCTACAAGGAAGGGGATTTCCCATGTTCATTGAGGTCTAGGAAAAGAATGACTTTAGGAAAACCATCTAGATTTGTTTCCTTTTTAAAATATGTTGTTGCCTAGAGTGGAGGCTACAGTGAAATTGGGCACAGTTCAAAACCTGAATGGAACTCATTTTGTAGCCTAGGCTTGCCCCCCCCCTTGCCATGGTCCTAACTGTCATTGGGAGGATTAGAATACTCTGTTTAGCAACAACACCTGGCTAGTGCACTTTACTTGTAAAATACTGCATAGCTGCCAGGTGTGGTAGTAGGAGCCTCTATTATCAGCATTTTGGAGGAGGAGTAAGGAGGATTCTGGGGAAAGTTAAGCTACATATTATACTTTCATGCTTCTCCTGAATAGTAGATTTCAAATAACATATGATAGGAAATGGTTTGGTAGTAGGTTTGTGGTGGTTTGACTATGGCTGGGTTTGTCTCCTGGAATTAAAGATATATACCACAATGCCTGGGCCTAGTTTTTTCATGGTCACTATTCCTAAAGATCTGGATCAAAAGAGTGTGTCTTCTAGCCTCAAAATCTGGATTACACATGTGCCCTCCATTTCTAGATTTTATTTCTTTCCAGATTAAAAGTCCAAACTACTCCTTGTTTGACTGCAAACACAAAAAATAAGTTTAGCTGGGTGGGATCTTGCTCTGAGATCACCACTTTCTCTTAATCTCCTAAGCACAGGATTAAATTCTATTCCATGTCCTGGTGCCCCTTTATTATTACCTAAACTATATATTTTGTGGTTTTCCTTTCTAAGCTTGCTATAATTGATAAAAATGCTCTTCGTGATAGTAAGCCAGAGGACAAAGTCTATGCTGGCCTTTGCTGAGACTTCCTTTGTCAATGCAATTAATCTGATTCTCTTCACCTTAGCCTTAGCCTCAGCCTCAGGCAGACTCTTCAGACAAGGGCAAAAGGCAGCCACATTCTTCACCAAAATACCACAAAAATGGTCACTAGGCCACATACTAAAATTCTTCTCCACTGAAACCTCTTATGGCAGGTCTGCACAGTTCAAATCACTCTCAACAACCAACTCTTCCATATTCCTACTAGGACAGCCCATTAAGCCCCACTTAAGGCATTCCATGACTTTCCAGATGCAAAGTCCAAAAAACCCACACTCTTCCAAACAAAAGCTTAGGCCTATGACAACAATACTCGAGTCCTCGGTAGCTATTTAGGGTCTTAGGGTTTTACTGCTGTGAATAGAAACCATGACCAAGGCAACTGTTATGGAAACATTCAATTTGTTCTAGCTTATAGCTTTAGAGTTTTCATCCATTATCATCACAATGGGAGCATGGCAGTGTCCAGCCAGGCATGGTGCAGGAGGAGCTGAGAATTCTATGTCTTCATTTGAAGACCATTAGGGGAAGACTGGCTCCCATGTGGTTAGAAGAAGGGACAAGACCACATCTCCTAATAGTACTCAAATGAACCTATTAACATGAAAATTCCAGTGCAATGTGAATTTCTCATTAACACCAAACCCAATAGAAGCAAATTATCATCATTTTCATCATCATCATTTTCGATATATATATATATATATATATATATATATATATATATATATGAATTTGCCCTATTTTATTTTAAATCCAGCATCTTGAAATGTAGTTGAGTTAGTAATATGCCTGTCCAGACTGTGAGAGGCCTCCTGATAGAGGAGAGTGACAAGTGACTTACCTGATCAGGATACTGGTGAGAGAGGTCCTATTCCCAGTGAGGTCAGGCAAAGACTGTAGACTCCAGAACTCTGTCTTAACCCTTTTATACCACACCCAACTTATGTAGCCCCACCCCTAAGCGCAAGATTCCATCTACTGGATCTTTGTGATTGGTTCTTCTTGTGGTAGATTTATTGAATCATAGTTGATTGTGTGAACTCAAAAATAGTAAATTAGAAAGTGAAGAGTCTACTGATTGAATTGTTCAGTGTGTGCTTACATACTCAAATGTGTGAGAGTTTTCTAGTGTGTATTTTCTGAGTGTAAATATAGCTGTCTTCTGAGAGGCTCTGCCAGAAGCTGCATATACATAGGAGGATGCTGGCAGCCAACTATTGAACTGAGCATGGGGTCCCCAATGGAGGAGTTAGAGAGAGGAATGAAGGAGCTGAAGGGGTTTATGGCCCCATGGGGAAAGAGACAATACCAACCAATCAGAGCTCCTAGGGTCTAAGCAGCCAGCCTGGGAACACACTTGGAGAGATCCACAGCTCCAGCCATATATGTAGTGGAGGATGGAGGAGGCCCTTGGTCCTGTGAAGGCTGGATGCCCCAGTGTGGGAGAATGCAAGGGTGGGGAGGCAGGAGTGGGTGGGGGTTCACCCTCATAAGAAGCAGGAGGAGGGGGATGAGATAGGGGGTTTCAAGGGTGATGGGGAAAGGGAATAACATCTGAAATGTAAATAAATAAAATGTCCAAAAAAGAGAGAGAAGCAAAGATAATGAGTTCAAGGTTTACCTATAAGTAATGTTTTGCAGCCTGTGAGCAGGTTGTATTTATGTTTTGGGGGGAGGAGAGAGAGAGAGAGAGAGAGAGAGAGAGAGAGAGAGAGAGAGAGAGAGAGAGAGAGAGAAACAGAGAATAGGCTCTGAATTTGAAAGAGCAAGGGGTATGTGGGATGTGGTGAGAGGAAATTGGGGGTATGATGTAATTATATTGTTAATTTCAAAAAATAAAAAATTTAATTAAAAAATTTTTAAATCTGTGGCTTATTTAAGTTTCCATGTTCCCTTTGCATGTGCATTTGAGTTTGAAGTTGACCACCATGGTTCACTTCTGACAGTAAAACTTTGTCATTGACCTGTCTTACTGGACACATATGATTAAATCAGGAATTTTAATAATTTTGTCAGTAATCCATTTATTTTGTTGGAGACTTGGTTTGGCTTGATAAATTGGCTTTATGGGGAACTCTTTATGTGGATCAAGCTGGCTATAAACAGAGTAATCTGACTGTCTCCACCTCCTGAGTGCTAAGCCTATATGTATGAGGCCTCATGCCTGGTTTCTTTTTTCTGTTGTTGTTTTTGAAACAGCCAAGAGTAGCATGTAATCAACTCTGTTCACAAAACAGGCTCAACGTGAGATCTTCAGTATAATCATCTGAGAAATCAAGAAGAAATGCTGGGAGTTTATTTTGCATCATTAAGTGGTTTCCCCCATTTATGCACATCCAAACCTTCTAGACAGGAGACGAAATGGATAATTTTCTAGATACCACATACCAACGTTAAATCAGAATCAAGTAAACTATCTAAACAGACCCATAACACATAAGGAAATAGTAGCTGTCATTAAAAGTCTACAAACTACAAGAAGCACAAGGACAGACCGTTTTAGTGAAAATTCTCTCAGACTTTCAAAGGAGACCTAATGCTAGTGCTTCTCACACGATTCCACAAAATAAAAGCAGAAGAAACACTACCTAATTCATTTCATGAAGTCACATTTACACTGATACCTAAGACATACAAAGACCCAACAAAGAAAGAGAATTTCAGTCCAATTTTCTTATGAATGTTGGTGCAACAATTCTCAATAAAATTCTGACAATCCAAATCCAAGAACATATCAAAAGGATCATACACAATGATCAAGTAGGTTTCATTCCAGGGATGCAGGGAATGGTTCAATATACTGAAACCTATCAATGTAATCCCCTATATAAGAACTCAAAGAGAAAATTCACATGATCATCACATTAGATGCTAAAAAGTCCTATGATAATACACAACACAGCTTCATGTTAAACGTCTTGAAGAGATCAGGAATTGAAGGCACATGCCTGAACTTAATTAAAGCAATATAGATCAAACCAGCAGCCAACATCAAATTGAATGGAGAGCAATTTGAAACAATCTCACTAAAATCAGGAACAAGGCTGCCCACTCTCTATTTTTTTTAATACAACATTGGAAATTCTAGCTAGAGCAAATAGACAACAAAATGAAGTCCCTGGGATACAAATTGTAAAGAAAGAATTCTAGGTATTACTCTTTGTGGATGATATGAGAGTATACATAAGTGACCCCCAAAATTCTGTCAGAGAATAACTCCACTTAAAAACAGCTTCAGCGCCCGGTGGCACACGCCTTTAATCCCAGCACTTGGGAGGCAGAGGCAGGAGGATTTCTGAATTCAAGGCCAGCCTGGTCTACAGAGTGTGTTCCAGGACAGCCAGGGCTACACAGGGAAACCGTGTCTTGAAAACCAAAAAAAGTTGCCCTAGGAACCGGTGGAGGGGTAGAGGGGTGGGGGGGGGTAAGGGGGGGAAGAGGCGCTATGGAATGAGGGAGCCCGACCCTCTGGGAGCAAAGGGGGACAGGGAGAGCTGTGCCGCGGGCACCGCAGCCTCCACAGCCTGGGACGCAGGGATGGGGATGGATGAGCCCCGATGCTTGGGGAGAAGGAGGAGCTGCGATCCCCGGAGCAGCAGGACCAGGAAGGGGGCCCTCTCGCAGCTGCGGCCGACCAGGCTTCAATCTAGCTCTGGCCTGGCGCAGCGGAGGCGCCTGTAGAAACCGCGAGCAGCCACGTGCTGAGGCGATGTCCTGACCGCGGCCGCCGCTGCCGCTGTGTCCCGCCTGAGAAAGACCGAGTATCCCCCAGCCAGCAGAGGAGCAGCCCCAGCAACAGGCCTCCCGACGACGGTCCCAGGCATCAGCCCGCGGCCGCCAAGCCCCGTCTCCCGCTCAGGGCAAGAAGAGTCCAGGACTCCAGTGTATAGAAAAAATAACAACTGATAAAGAATTATGTTTTCATCTAGATCCCAAGGAAGAGAAAGAAGATGATTCTGTCCTCCCTCGGGAAGTTTCCATTACTGCAACTATACCTAGCCGGAGCTGGCACAGTAGTAGCAGGACCTCTGTCTCTCCCCTTCCAGACAGTGAGAATACTCGGAGCTCTAGGTCCAAGACTGGCTCACTGCAACTTGTCTGCAAGACAGAACCAATTACAGATCAACTTGATTATGACGTTCCAGAAGAACATCAGTCTCCCGGTGGCATTAGTAGTGATGAGGAAGATGAGGAGGAAGAAATGTTAATCAGTGAAGAGGAAATACCATTCAAAGATGACCCAAGAGATGAGACTTACAAGCCCCACCTTGAAAGGGAGACCCCAAAGCCACGGAGGAAATCAGGGAAGGTGAAAGAAGAGAAAGAAAAGAAAGTAATTAAAGTGGAAGTAGAAGTAGAGGTGAAAGAAGAAGAGAATGAAATTAGGGAAGATGAGGAGCCTCCTAGGAAGAGAGGGAGAAGGCGAAAGATGACAAAAGTCCACGGTTACCCAAAAGGAGAAAAAAAGCCTCCAATCCAGTATGTCCGTTGTGAGGTGGAAGCATGTGGGACTGTTCTTGCTCAGCCTCGCTATTTGCAGCACCACATTAAATACCAGCATTTGCTGAAAAAAATATGTATGTCCCCATCCCTCCTGTGGACTTCAGGCTCCAGAAACAACTTTTGCGACATGCGAAGCATCATACAGACCAGAGGGATTATATCTGTGAATATTGTGCTCGGGCCTTCAAGAGTTCCCACAATTTGGCAGTACACCGGATGATTCATACAAGCGAGAAGCCATTACAATGTGAGATCTGTGGATTTACTAGTCGACAAAAAGCATCTCTCAATTGGCACATGAAGAAACATGATGCAGACTCCTTCTACCAGTTTTCTTGCAATATCTGTGGCAAAAAAAAAATTGAGAAGAAGGACAGTGTAGTGGCACACAAAGCAAAAAGCCACCCTGAGGTGCTGATTGCAGAAGCTCTGGCAGCCAATGCTGGCGCCCTCATCACCAGCACTAACCCAGAGCCCCTGACACAACCTGCAGATGGTCAGGGGCTTCCTCTTCTTCCTGAGCCCTTGGGAAACTCAACATCTGGAGAGTGCCTACTGCTAGAAGCTGAAGGGATGTCAAAGTCATACTGCAGTGGGACAGAACGGGTGAGCCTTATGTCTGACGGGAAGATCTTTGTGAGAAGTGGCAGCAGTGGGGCTGGTCATGAACTCGGATATACTCGGTGCTACCACAGAGGTTCTGATTGAAGATACAGACTCTACTACTGGACCCTAGTGCAAAGGAAGACTTTGGGCACTGGGGCAGTGCAGACTTTGTGTTTAAAAGATAAAAAGGACAAAAAAAGTAAAGCATTTAAAAACCTAGTAAAATAACTGAAGGGCCTCTTCTTTGCATTGTGGATCACAACACACACACCCACACACACACACACACACCATCCCCATTCCCTGAACTCCTTTTCCTCATCCTTAAAATATTGATGTAGCCTTTACCAGAAAGGTTGATAAAAAAGCAGCAACATACTAGGTTCTAGCCAGCAGCAGACTTCCTGCTCATTGGCAGATCTCTTTTTTTCCAACCTATAACTTTGATGTGCTCTGGATCAGCTTTGAACTCATAATAGTATATTACTATCATCTAAATCTTTTCTCCTCTACTACTGTCCTATGGCTCTGGCTTCTCCCCACTGCAACAACCAACACTTATCCTCAAATATTATATAATTCTATTTTCTGGAGGCTGGCAGCTTGACTTGGCACTTTAGGGCCCCTTGGCAGGATGCTGTTAAAACAGCACATATCTCTCACCCCTCTTCCATTACTCACTGGGTTTGGGGAAGGAAGGATACATGGGGACCACCTCCTTCCCTTTCAGTGGATCCCAGCGCCTCAGTTCCCCCCATGTCTGAACCTCCATAATGCTCCTAATGGTGCTCACTTGCTTGGAAGCAGGCTCCCAAGAGAGGGGACTGCCCTCTGTACAGTCTTTCTGGCTGTAAGATAGGGCTCTCTGTCAGTGAGAAAAGTCCCAGGCTAATGGCAGAAATTTGCACTTTGAACATGTGTGTTTTGTGTTGTGGAACCTGAGATTCCTTATTTATTAATGGAAAGTCTTATTTTGGTGGGGGAGAGTCTTTGTTGCTATGTTTTGTGGGGCTGGGAGAGTAGATTATTCTGACATGGGATCCTTCCTACAAGAGGTATTCTGAAGGCAAGGCTTAGAAGTTAAAGAAGCACAGCCAGCCTCTAAAATCATAGTTCTCCAGTGGCCTTTAAAGAAAGCTGGTCCTCAGCACTAACAGAGTCACTTCAGTAGCCTAGTGCTTTTTTGAAGCCTTAGGAAAGTTTGATAGGTTTGTGGTAACTAGTGTGCTCTTGGAGATTTTAAGAGCATTCGAGATACAAGAATCTTGAGGGGATGAGGAATGTTGGTCAAGGTCTGGATCACAAACAAAAGAATTTCTTCTGTGAATTTATCTTCTCTTGTCTTCACCATTTCTTTGCATATATATCCCTGCTGGCCCCTTGTGTTGATTTTGGTTTTTGTTTTGTTATTGGTCATTCCAGCTCTCAGTTAGTGGAAGACCAGACCCTGTTATTCATGAAGGAACAAAATCTAAAAGTTTTAGAGATTTGGTTAAGAGTAAACTGTTCTGTCTTATGTCCTCTTTAGAAGAGAGAAAGCTTCAATAACAAAAACAAAAGCAAAAATCTGTACGATAATGTTTTTTTTTGGGGGGGGTTCCCTGGAATTATATATTTTCCTCTGAGTAGAGACTTTAATGCCTTGTGGATTGTTTATTACTGTCATTGGGAGACAGGGATCCTGTTTTTACATGCTTATACCTCTCAGAAAACTAAAACCCTAATTGAACTCATTTGAAAATTAGAAGTGCAGTTCTTCCCTGTGTACTTCAGAATCAGCCATTGAAGACTTGGCCAGTTGTTGTCAGAAACACATGATGACTATTGGGAAAAAAAAACAACCAGCTTTAGCAATGTGGGTAGATACAAAATTAACTCAAACAAACCAGTAGCCTTCTTCCATACACAGGACAAAATGGCTTTAAAAATTAGGGAAATAACACCCTTCACAATAGTCAAATAATATAAAATATCTTGGTGAAACTGTAACCAAGCAAGTGGAAGATCACTATGAGAATAATGCCAAGTCCCTGAAAGAAGAAATTGAAGATGATCTCAGAGGGGGAAAAGCTCTCTGATGCTAATGGAAGTGTAGGATTACTATAGTAAAATGGCCATTTTACCAAATGTAATCTCCATGAGAAGTCCAACTCAACTCTTCTCAGATAGAGGAAGAGCAGTTCTCAACTTCATATGGAATAATAAAAATAACCCAGGACTGCAAAAACAATCCTGAACCAAAAAAAAAAAAAAAAAAACCAAACATTTTTGTGGGAATCTTCCTGACCTCAAGGTCTACTAAAGATCAATAATGATAAAAGCCACATGGTATTGGTAAAGAGACAGACTAGTTGATAAATAGAATAGAATCCAAATAGACCCAAAAATATACCTGCATACCTATGGTCATTTGATCTTTGACAAAGAAGCCAAAACCATACAGTAGAAAAAAGACAGTATCTTCTACAAATGGTGCTGGTCTAACCTGAAGTCTGCCAGTAGCAGAATGTAAATTGATCCATTTCTATCTCTTTATATGAAGCTCGAATCCAAGTAGATCGAGGACCTCTACATAAAACAAGATACACTTCCGGCACACAGACCTCTAGCTCCTACTTAGGAGACATGATGTCATTGGTCTCCTCCAACGACACAGCCAGGAGGCCAAGCAATTTAAGCAGCCACTCCAAGGCTAGCCCCACAGCAGTACAGGTTCAAGCTGATTACTGCATTTCTCCATGGGCCAAATATGGTCAGACACTGTAGGCTGCTGAGGAACAAGAGTTGGGGAGGCCTCAACTCCAAACTCAAGGCAGGTGGAAGTGAGCAGTGAGGAAGGCTGTTTCCTGCCTCCACCTTCTCAAATTATTTTATGAGTGTTTCTTTTATGAATGTGGGTGCTCTTGCATTTGGGACATAGATGTTTACAAGGAGACGTCCTCTTGGTGCATTTTCCTTTAATGAACATGAAGTGTTCTTCCCAATCTCTTTTGCTTACTTTTGGTTGGAAATTTGTTAGTAGATATTAGACTGGTTTCTATATTTTCCTTTTTGGTCCATTTGCTTTATAACCTTTGTTTTTCAGCCATCTACTCAGAAGTAATGTCTATCTTTGTTGCTCAAATGTGTTTCTTGTATACAGCAGAATGATGGGTTCTGTTTATACATCCATTCTGTGAGCCTGAGTCATTTTATTAGGGAATTGAGTTCGTTGATTGTTGGGAGCTGACTTTTAGCAGAAAGCGGCTATCAGCTTTGCAGCCATCTTGAGCCATATACCTGACAAGAGAGTTGGATTACAATAGCCTACAACAACTGAGCACACTCTGATAACATCTTGCTTTACATACCCAGGACTTTCCTTGAGTGTGTGAGATTAAAGGTGTGTGAGATTAAAGGTGTGTGAGATTAAAGGTGTGTGAGATTAAAGGTGTGTAATTTAAGAGTGTGGCTTAGAGATCAGATTTAGAGACAAGACCTAATGGCATGATTAAAGTCGTGAACCAAAAGGCATGGCTTAGAAGTGAGACATATAAAAAGAGAGAACAATTTGGAGTAACAGAGATTCAGACACTAGAGGTAGGAATAGACATTAGACACTCGGAAGAGAACAACGAGAGGAGTAGAACTAGGAACTAGGAACTCAAGACGCGGGACTTGGACTAGTAAGAGAGACTGAAGAATCAATGGGATTGAAACACACTCTGTCTGGTCTCCATTCTTCGAGTCTGTCCTCACTCTCTCTCTTGCTGAACCCAGACCCTCAGACTGGAGCAGCAGCCTGGGCCAGGAAACAGTGGAGTGGAGAGGGCTGCAACATTTTAGGCCGCCCAAAGTGGGCCAGCCTAGGCCCCAACATTTTTTGGCTCCCAAACGTGGGACTAGTGCAGTTCTCAACAATTGATCTTGAGAGATATTAATGGTCAATATTTTCTAATTCCTGGTATATTTTTCGTGCTAGTGTGTATATGTATGATTCTCTTCTTTTGATTTTAGTGATGTGGAATCATTTATTCCTTATATTTCCTTGAGTGTAGTTAACCACTTAGTATTGGAATTTTCTTTCTAGTATCTTCTGACCGGCTTGCTCTTAGACTTTTTTTTTTCTCCCCAAGTAGTTTCTCCTAGTATACCTAACAGTTATCAGCTACTCATTATGTAGGTTATGTTAACCTGTGTGTAAGAGTAATCATCCGGCCTCAGGGTAGTGTTATAAAACAGAATGTATACAGTTTAACTAGATTTCCCACTTGTATATCTGCCTTGTCGAGTATATGTAAAAAAAAAAAAAAAATTGCAAAGTATCCAAGAGAATCAAAGTAAAGGTTTGATGAAGGAAGTTTTGGTGAATTTCAACATTTACTATTCAGATACTCAGGCTAGGATCAAAGATTGCTGAAGCAAAACAAAAGAGAAAACCTGTGTAATAAGCATCATTCTTTTTAAAATTAGTTTATTTATTCACTTATCATCCTAATATCAACTTCCCTCTCCTACCAGACCCCCTCATGCTGCCCCTCCCCATTTCTCCTTTAAGCATCCTTCTTTGTATTATCTTTCTTTCTTTTTACTGGTGTCAGGTAGTTCAGGCTGGCCTTGAACTCCTCATCTTCTATCACTTTATAAATGATTGCTAGAAGCCTGCTTGACCTTTTGTGTTTTCAAGCTGAAGTGAAACAGGTGAAAGGGGAGTGGAGGAGGATCTGTGGGATAGGGGACTGGAGGGAACAGTGTTTGGGATATTAAAAAACTAAAAGAAATCTAACAAACAAATAAAAAGCAAAGGAATTACACTACCAAAGCAGATCCCCACTTGAATTTCAGGATGAGCTTAGGAGGCTTTCATAGCCAGAAAGATCTGGAGTTCAGGGACACTTTGATAACCCATCTCAGAAGTTTTCAAGTGAACCTTCAAGGGCTGGCTCAAGCCTTTAATCCCAGCACTCTGGATGAAAGACCTTGCCACATGGTCTCAGTTCATTGTATGGAGACCTTACAACTGATTCCATGGTAGAAGTACAATTTAGCCCTAAAATCAGCCTGTACACAACACAGCACTCAGTCTTGCAAGGAGTCCTGATTTTCACTAGTATCTCCGTTCATTCTTTCCTGCACTGAGATATCAACATGAATATACCCTATTTACATACACATCCACCCAGACTGGAAGATTACTGAGGCCTAGATGTACTTTCTCCACATCATGGCAATGATTCATCAAAGATCAAACTCATACAGAAATGAAAAGAAAGTGGAAAGGAAATAAAAAATGAGAGGAAGATGGAAGGAAGGAAGGAAGGAAGGAAGGAAGGAAGGAAGGAAGGAAGGAAGGAAGGAAGGAAACAAAACAAAAAAGAGAATGAAAGAAAAAAATTCTTAGTGTCTTCTCATCTTCTCAGTGACTTGAAAGATACATAGTGAGTTCCAGAGAGGCTTGAGTAACAGAGTCTTAATGTAGAAAAATTTAAAACCATCCAAGATCTCAGAGTTTGAGGAGAAGTGTCATGGGATCTTGCCAGAACCTCAGATTAGCATTTTAGCAATGGAGATTTCAAGTTTTAGCAAGAATATATGAAGCAAGTTGTGCTCACTGTGTAGTGTGCAAATCAGAACACTGTATGCACCTCTGCTTCAAAAACTGTGCCTGAATCCCGAGAGCTTTCTGGAAATAAAAGACTAATCTAGAATTCACTCCAAAGTTTAAAAAGCTCCACCTCTTTCCCTCACTAGAAACTGACCACTAATGAGTTCTTTGAAGCACCTCCCACACTAAATCATGATGGATGGTAGATTCATAGTCCTAGGTTGGTCCTTAGTCACAGGGGTAGAAGTAAGTGAAGGTGATAAGCTTCTACTGTATCTTGAACAATGCTGTCAAAATAAGAATAAAACTAAGTCAGAAGTAGAATCTCACATCATAACACAGATTTAGTCAGACTGAGGAACTAGGATTGGTGAACAAATGGAGTGCCAACTAATCTTAGGTACACAATGAAAGAAACCCCATCTCAAAAAATTAAAAAGCGAAGTACATAGATCAATTTAAAAAGTTTTTTTTTTTCTGTTTGGGATTTTTGTATTCTTTCTCTTTTTGTTTTGCTTTGTTTATTTCAAGCCAGAGATTCTTTGTGTGACCCTGACTATCCTGGAACTTACTCTGTAGACAAGGCTGCCTTGGAACTCAGAGATCCTCCTGCATCTGCCTAAGGAGTGCTGGGATTAAAGGCACAACCAATTGCTTCAATAAATCAGTTCTTGATATAAGTCTGGCCTAAGTTTTTTCCTAAGTATGGATCTGATCCAATCCACTTATACCATCAAAATCTAAAAATGATCTCGTGGGGAGATTCTCAATTATTGAATCAGAGGCCGATTTTGGCTGGGAGGGTGTGGCTACAAAGGGAGGGTTCAATGGAAAGGTATATAAAGAGTCAGAGCATCCACTTGAAAAGTATACAAAAAGTCACAGCATCCAGAGGATACCTCAGAGTCTTGGTGCCTGGAGTCAGAGCCTTTTCCTGCCTGGGTTCAGAGACCTTTCAGCAGAGTCCAGATCAGGTAAGCCCCTTAGCATTATCAGGTTCCTTATCTTATGCTAGCCCTGTACCCTCACTTCAAATAATATATATATATGTTACTGATTTGTCTTTTTTTGAAATGAAATATTTTTATATAACCTTGCCTGGCCTTCTCTCATCTCAGAAAACTGAGGGATGCTTGATTGGGTAAGTATGGTTTCTGTGGTTTTTTTTTTTTAAACATTCATATTAAAAATATCAGTGTGGCAGTGGTGGTGCATAGGTTTAATCCCAGCACTTGGGAGGCAGAGGCAGATAGATTTCTGAGTTCGGGGCCAGTCTGGCCTACAGGACAGCCAGAGCTACACAGAGAAACCCTGTCTCGAAAAACCAAAAAACAAACAAACAAAAAAGGATATCAATGTGACCTTGAATTCAAGGCAATCCATGCTGTAATGACAGCTGTGAGTTACTCAAGTGCCTTGACTGATGATGTTTATGTCACTTTAAGCCTGGCATTCTTGAGTGTGCCTTTAATCCCAACAACATGGAGGCAGAGGCAAGCTGATCTTTGAATTTGAAGCCAATCTGACCTATATAGTGAGTTTCAAAACATCCAGGGATAAGATGTGTCTCAGAAAAGCAAAGCAAGAAAACAAACAGACAAAAACAGTATTTGTAAATGCCGAGTAACAATAAAACATTGTCTGTTACAATCATGAGGGCTGGGAGAACTAAGCATAGTTTATTTATCATCAAAATATAGCCTGAGTTCCCAGGCTTCCTGGTGATCTCTTCCCACTGGGATGAATTCACCCAAGATTGGTTGGAATTAGTAGAGTCTTCGGGAACTAGGATACTTTGAAGAAGCTTCACAAGCAGACTGGAGAATTATGGCTTTAGAACCAACAAAGGCTAGACCTAGCAGTTCTGCATTGGAAATGCTGGGGTGGCACATGCTGAAATGTGATAGAATATAACTGTAATCTCAGCATGTGGGAAGCAAAGGCAATCCCTGATATATAATTGTGTGTGCCTTGATGCCATTCATGCTTCTTCTAAGTCCCACTGCTTCACTAGAAGACCCTTTCTGATCAGCACAGTCAGTCTCCCATGATGCAGTGTGGGCAAGGAGAGCAGAAGAGAATCCAGGTGTTATGGCTCAAATCCACCTAGTAGCTACCGGGAAAGCTGATGCAGGGGCTTCATAATGAGTTTAAGCCAGACCAGAGTGCATGGTGAGTGCCATCCAGGACAGCCACAGTTACACAGGAAAACCATGTTTCAAACAAACAGACAAGAAACTCCCAAAATATATAGTTAATTAGGACAAGTAATCTCAGAGCTCAGAGTTTGAGGAGAAACATCTTGGAAGGCCTGAGACCTTGACCAGGTCTTGATTTTAAACATTCCCATATAGAAATCTGATTCAATCTAACTAAAGATGTAAATGTCAAAATAATTAAATGGGTGGAAACTTTATGATTCACTCAGGTGGCAGATTATTGCTGAGAGGTGGGGCTAAAAGGGAAGGTGTGAGGAAAAGGTGGATATAAGGTTCAGTGTGGCTGTACAAGACATTCTGAGGCTTGGAGCCTGGAGCAACTACCTGCTCCTGCTAGGATGGGAAAACCTGAAAGCAGTGTGCTGATCAGGTAAATCATTCAATCCATTAGGATGCCCCATCTCACCCAGGCAGACCATTCATGCTTCTCCTATTCAGTCTCCCATTTCACCTCAGTAATTTTGATATTTGGTCATTGTAAATTTTTTTTGGCTCCCTGTTTGATGTTACAGTTTTGAAGTAGGAAATATCATTCAACCCAGGTTAGCTTAGAACTCCATATGTAGCTGTCATTTAAGACTGATTTTTCTGACTCTCTCTCCTGAGTCCTGAGACCTCAAGTTGAACTGCTTTGTGCCATTTATAGAGAGCTGAGGATGTAACATTCAAGGACTTGGCCCACTGAGGAAGGGCCTTATTTTCTTACCAATATCTGCAGTATACCCTAAAATACCCTAACTCAAAATGATTGAAAATTCAAAAAGAGTGAAAAAT
Organism: Arvicanthis niloticus; assembly: GCF_011762505.2. NCBI lineage: Eukaryota > Metazoa > Chordata > Mammalia > Rodentia > Muridae > Arvicanthis > Arvicanthis niloticus. The sequence goes on along the minus strand of NC_047662.1, from coordinate 10,710,401 downwards.
GAAGAAAATAGTGACCCCCGTGAAAGCATAAAATTGACAATTCTCACAATTCAGTCTCCTAAAGAGCAGGCTACAGCTCAGTGTGGCTACTGGATCTAAAGCTTAAGGAAGTCAAAGTAACAACATGCATATCACAGATTCTCTCCAACAGTTCCATTCATTGAATTCAAGGATAGTTTGGATATGTGACCTTTAACTTTGCCATTTAGGGTCATGAGATACATTTGTAGATGGTTTCAAACAAAAGTGTGGACTTCAGGTTGAATGTCCTGATACCAGCTTCCCAGCATGTGAGCTGTAGATGTGATTGGGTTGAATGGGTGCTTTTGACTTTCCAGGGGGTCCTAAAAGGAAATGTGGTTCTGGGAAAAATAGTGTCTAATGGGAAATACAGGTTTATGACATTGCCAGAACAGTGACTGAGGCCGAGTCTGTTTATCTAATTAGTGGGAAAAGAAGCAAGCTAAAGAGTGTTTTCCCTGAAATAATTTCTTTATCTTGCTATATCCATAGCATCTCCCTACCTGAAAGCCATGATGAGCTCCAAGACCCCACCCACGCTAGTGCAGCTGGCGAGAAGAAGTCTGCTGAAAGATGAAGCCTTAACCATCTCTGCTCTGCAGGACCTGCCCATGGAGCTCTTCCCACCACTCTTTAAGGATGCATTCAACAGCAAACAACATAAAATCCTGAGGGAGATGGTGGCAGCCTGGCCCTTCCCATGCCTTCTTGTCAGAGCTCTGATGACAACTCCAGACTTGGAGATCTTGAAGACTGTGCTGGATGGCCTGGATTTGCTGATGACACAAAAAGATCAACCCAGGTAAGTAACACCAAAGTAGCATGTGGCGGGGGGGATGTGTGGGGGGGGAGTGTGTGGAATGATGGAAGTATTCACCATGCGATCCAAGTTGAATCAGAGGCTTCTGATGCCACTAACTTTGTGGAGAGAAATAAAGAAAAAGGACAGTGGTGTGTGCAGCAGAGCAGAGAGTACAGATGCACAAAATATGCAATGAGTCTGTCCTGGCCTCTTCCCTCAAGGAATGGATTTAAGGGTCTTTGTGTTGTAGGGACAAAGCTGTTTATACATTGCCTCTTCTGTCATCTGAATTTTTTCCCATTTGATCCACAGGATGTGGAAACTACAAGTGCTTGATTTACGAGATGCCAATCATAATTTCTGGAATGTGTGGGCTGGAATATGGGATGGTGTTTGCTTTCCAGACATTAGTCAGCCTCTGCCTTTGATGTATCATCCCATACAACAGGGAAAACAGTCTTTGACTATAAAGATAAACCTTTCTATGAATCCCGGGAACATAAGTGATACAATGAATATTTTTATCAGTGGTCAATGGAGAGAAAAGATGTAGTACAGGTGAACTGTCAGAAGATAGAGATTTGGACCAACCCTGTCTACTACCCAACTTATCTTCAGGATGTAGTTGAGTTAAGTTCTATCCAGGAATTGGAAGTGTATAAACACTGCGACCTGAACACCCTTGCAATGACAGCCCCTGGTTTAGGCCAGATGACAAACCTTCAAAAACTCCTTCTCAATGATATCCACATATCTTTGGAGTGGCTTGGAAATAAAAAGATAGAAGACTGGTGTGTAAGTATGATCATTCCCCAATTCTAAAAACTCCACAAGTTCCAGCATCTCTATTTGAATGACGTCTGCTTTGTGAATAAATGCCTGGACCAAGTGCTCAGGTGAGTAAGGAGGAAAGAAAGCCTTATCCAGGGGCCAGATCAAAGCCATTCTCTGTTACATGAAAGGCCAGTGCACACCTGTGGTTTCCCAGGCACTGTTGAATTTACATGGATGTGACCTTAGAATAATTGATCTTAGAGTTTGTGCTACTCTAGATCCTGAGTTGTCACGTCAGTAAACTCAGACTGCCATTTGTGTGTTCATGATTTAGAAAAGTTCTTTGCCAAGTACCCAGATGTACTAAACACAGATCTATAAAGGCTATGAGAGCTTATATTACATTTTCCCCATGCCAGTTCTGTCCTAATAACTGTATGAAGACTTTTCATCTTCCTCTGACTCCCCATGGGTCTGAGGCTATCTGAACACTGGTATGGGATGAGTAATGATTGAGAGTCATTATGGCCACAGGAAAGCTATGTGGACTGGATAGAATCCATGCCATAGAGGTGGAGCTCATGAGCTCAAAGTTATCACACCCAGGAATGGTTCTAGGTCTTTCCAAGACAGTCCTACTGGGTTTCCTTGCTGATATCATCTATTCACTGATGTGGTCTTGTGCTCCCAAGTGCAGAGGGCACTGTAGAGCTCCAGGCAAAAGCAATCATAATGATGGTGTGTGTCCTCTGCTTATAGTAACAAGATTTATTTGGTACTATCAGGGAACATTCTACCCTTGAGTTTCATTATGGACACAGAATGACCTTGGATGTAGCTAACCTTTTCTTCCTTGAAATCTTGCCCTTTGTGTGCCACTATTGAACTTTAAGGAGATGATCTCCTTTGTCTCTCTCTAGGAGCTTAGAGAGTCCCTTAGAGACCCTTGCAATCACTCGCTGCAAGCTGACAGAGTCACATATGCGTTGTCTGTCCGAGTGTCCAAGGCTCCATCAGCTCACACACCTGGATCTGAGTGGCACCGACTTTATAAATTCAAGTTATAAATTTCTAGGAAGACTTCTAGAAAGACTGACAGCTACACTGCAGAAGCTGAAATTGAAGGGCTGTATGATCGTGGACTTCCAAATCAATGTCCTCCTACCTGCTCTGAGCCAATGCTCCCAACTCACTGAGGTCGATTTTCAGATGAACTTCTTATCTATGGACATCCTGAAGAAGCTGCTGCAGCACACTGCTAACTTGAGACAACTGACCAGGGAAAGGTACCCTGCCCCCTATGAGGTCTATGATGAATTTGGTAATGTCCTCCCACAAAAATTTGTACAACAGTGCTCTGAGCTAATGGTCACACTCAACGTTATAAGGCAGCCAAAGAAGATTTGTTTTGTGAGTAACATTTGTGCAGGTTGTGGGGGATTCTGTGTCTACAAATTTGGGGCCATACTATGTCTCTGTTGGCAATCAGAGAGGTCACTGCTGGACTCTGAGAAAGGAAAGCCAGAACTCAAGTGACACATTTGAGATAGAGCATGTGTATTTCAGCATATTTTTTGGATGTACTCGGGAATGATGATTGTTCCATTGGATCATAGTTGAAGAAGTACTAATTTGGAGAATGAGGGCTTGTTTTTTGCCTAAGCTCAACAGTAGATACCTTGACACAGCAAATGGAATTTGAATATGGTACTTACTGTTTGGTTTGCCCTTCCCATATTCTTGTGTGTCAGAAGCCAGCACCCTTGCCTCTTACCCTCACCCCCTACTTCTCCCCACCTGCACAATGTCTCCTGCAGCTTCATCTCCCTAGCAACCACAAGGTTCTGCTTGATAGTTACAAATAGATTTTTAGATGTAAAGCAGTGTACCGTATCTTTTGAAGTAGGCAGTTGGACCGCCATTGTTTCAGGGCACAGGCTGAGAAGATTCTGTACTGTCCCATCACCTGGCCCGCCATTGTTTCAGGGCACAGGCCAAGAAGATTCTGTACTTTCCCATCACCTGGATCCCTCTTACCCCTCCCTTTGAAAAATGTATTACAAATAAGCACTTGGTGCCCAAATATATGACTCTTGACAAGCATTTGCTTCCTTGAGTCCATTCTCTCTCTCGCCTGTTCTTCCAGGTTGCAATCCTCCTCGTCCCTCACGAATAACCTAGGGCCCGCAGGTCGGGTCACTTGTGTTTCCTTCTCTCTGTCTCTCTGTCTACCCAGAACTTTCAGAATAACACACCCAGTGTTTAAAGATTATAGACACTTCAGCTTCCTGAAATCCTGTTCAAAATACTACCAAGATTCTCTTGGAAAGATGGCTCAAAGTTTAAGATTGCTTGGTGCTCTTCCTGGAGAGGACTGTTTTATTTTGTATATCTATAACCATCTGTAACTCTAGCTTCAGATGCTCTGACATTTTTATGTGCTCTCTGGGAATACTTGTACTCGTCTGCACATACACAAATCATACACATGACTAAAAAATTAAAATATTTCAAAGAATAAAACAAGTACCATTGTGGTGGCACACACCTTTCACTCCAGCACTGGGTTGGCAGAGACCACTGGCAGATGTCTGAGTTTTTGGCCAGTAGAGGAACAGGCTGGAGGATTCTGAGTGGTTTCAGTTGACAGGTTTAATTACCTCTCAGGATATATACTTCCCCTTTGTTAGGGAATGTATAGATTCTAGCCATTTCCTCAAAGAAGGAAGAATTAAAACCCCTTTGGATACAAGGTTTCGTCCTTTACTCTTGTTTTTTTTTTTTTTTTTCTTTTCTTTTTGTAAATTTTTTTAACCTATTCACTTTACATTCCACTCACTGGCCACCTCCTTTCACAATCCATCCCTCATCTCCTTCTTATATAAGTGGTTGTCCCCCACCCCCATTATCCCTTCACCCTGGCATTTTAAGCCTCTTCAAGGCTAGGTATCTCCTCTCTCCTACTAGGCCAGATCAGGCAGCCCAGCTAAAAGAACATATCCCAATACAACAGAAATGTTGGATAGCTCCCATTCCAGTTTTGGGAACCACAGGAAGACAAAGCTGCACATCTGCTACATATCTGGGGGAGGCCTCTGTCCAGCCTGTGTGTGTTCTTTGGTTGGTAGTTCAGACTCTGAGAACCCTGAAGGTCCAGGTTAGTTGACTCTGTTGGTATTCCTGTGCAGTTCTTATTCCCTTCTGGGTCTGTAATCCTTCCTCCTGTTCTTCCATAAGACTCCCCAAGCTCCATCCACAGTTCAGCTGTGGGTGTCTATATCTGTCTGATTTAGCTGTTAGGTGGAGCCTCATAGGACAACACACACCTCTCTGCAAGTATAATAGAGTATCATTAACAGTGTTAGAGACTGGTGCTTGCCCATGGGATGGGTCTCAAGATGGGCTAGTTATTGGTTAGCTGTTCTCTCAGGTTCTGCCCCATTCTCTGTGCCTGCAGTTCTTGTAGAAAGTATAATATTGAGTCAAAAGTTTTGTAGGTGGGTTGATGTGTCTATTGCTCCACTGGGCTTCCTGCCTGGCTACAGGAAATGGCTTCTTCAAGTTCCATATACCCAATGTACTGAATCACAGTTAAGGTCACCCTCATTGATACTTGGGTACATCCTTTATCTCAGATCTCTGTCTCCTCCAGGAAATGCCCCCCACCTGCTCATCCCTTTTGTTCAGTCCTCTACTCTTCAGGAATGTCAGCACCTCTTCAGAAATCTCTTTCCAATCTCTCCCATCTAAAGAACTTCAGGAGACTAAACCCTCAGAGCCATGTTTTCAGTAAGTGCTTTGATGTGTTATCATTGAGAGTCTGTGAGTGTGACTTGTGTGACTCTGCATTTCTAAGTATATGTGTGTTTGAGTGTGTACACGCTTGTATAAGTCAGGGTTCTCTAGAGTCACAGTTCTTATGGAATATCTCAGCATATTAAGGCAATTTATTGTGATAACTTACAATCTGTAGTCCAACTGACCCCAAAACAGGCAGCTGTGAATGGGAAGTCCAAGAATCTACTAGTGGCTCAGTATCATGAGGCTAGTTGTTTGAGTTGGTCTTCTGTAGAAGTAGGTTTCAACAGATTTGCTGGCAAGTAAGTGCAAGCAGTTGAAGAAGAGTGATTCTTCCTTTTTCCAATGTCACTAGGTAGGCCTCCAGTAGAAGGTATGGCCCTGATTAAAGGTGTGTGTCACCACACCTGGATCTAGGCCTTGCTTTGTCCCAGGCTGATTTTGAAGTCAGATACCTCTTTGCATCAGTCTCCTAAGATTAAAGGTATATACAACATTGCCTGGGCTGAAGCTTTTCTTGTCCACTGTGCTTCAAGATCTCCATGCCAAGATCCAGGTCAGAAACTGTGTCTTCTAGCCTCAAGATCTGGACCACAGCTGTGCCCTCCAAATATGGATTGTAGATCATTCCAGATAGTGAATTTGAAAACCAGGAATAGCCATTACAGTGCTTATGTTAGCATATATGTGTGGGGAGCCAAAAAAAGGCGGCTATCATCCTTGCAGCCATCTTGAGCCATATACACTGAAAAAAGACTTGATTACATCAGCCTGCAACAGCTGAGCATACTCTGATAACATCTTGCTTTAGATACCCAGGATTTTCCCTTGGGTGTCTGAGACTTAAAGGTGTGTGACTTAAGGGTGTGACTTAGAGATCAGATTTAGAGAGAAGACCTAAGGGCATGATTGATTTAGAGGTGTGGCTTAGAAGTGAGACATATAAAAGGTGAGAGACAGATAGGAGAGTTCAGAACAATTTGGAGTAAGAGAGAATCAGACACTTCAGAGAGACACTAGGAATAGAGAATCAGACACTTCAGAGAGGACAACTTACAGTACAACTTGGAACTAGGAATTAGGTTAGAGAGTACAACTTGGAGTACAACTTGGAGTAGGAATTAGGCATTGAGGAGAAGACACTTGGACTAGAGAACTCAGAAGAATTATTATTATTATTAGGTATTAGGCACTTAGCACTTGGAGGCACTAGGGATTAGGAACTAGGCACTAGGGACTAGGAACTCAAGAATTGGGACTTGGACTAGGAAGAGAGACTGAAGAATAAACAGGATTGAATTGCATTCTGTCTGGTCTCCATTCTTCCAGTCCGTCCTCAGTCTCTCTCTTGCTGAACCCCGACCCTCAGACTAGAGCAGCTTGGGGCAGTGTAAGCTCTAACAAATTAGTCCCCAAAGCTTTTGGCAGTGCAAGTTCCAACATTGACAGAGAGGTCTTAGACATTTTTGGCCCCCAAATGTGGGCCACCTCAGGCTGCAACATATGTGTGAGTATGTGCAAGGTATAAGTGTGTGTGTGTTTATTTATGTGAGAATTTCTATCTATCTGTCTTTCTCTCTAGTGTGTGTGTGTCTTTATGTGTGTTTATATATGTGAGCATTTCTCTGTGTGTGCATGCCTCCTTGCGTGTCAGAAGATAATTTTTGAGGGCTAGTTTTTCTTTCCACAGAAAATTTCAAGGATCATACTATGGACTGTGAGGCTGTGTGGCAAACTCTCACTCACTGAGCCATCTTAGTGTTCCCCAATCAGACTTCACTCCCTAAGCCAAGGGCAGATGAAGCCTTTACCCACCAAATGCTCTGGATGCTCTACCAACATGTCAGTGCTCATGGATACCATGAATTTTGCAGGCAAATGGATGGGACTAGAAAATATCATCCTGAATTAGGTAACCCAGAACCAAAAGGAAAAGCATGGTATTTATTTACTCACTGATATATATATATGTCATAAAGTACAGAATACTCATTATATACCCCATAGACCCAAAGAAGTTAAACAAGAAGGAAGACCCAAGCAAGGATGCTTGAGTCTCAGTGCCAATATTATGTGCATCTTTGTTGGAGTAGTTGTGGCCCTGATAAAGAAAGTGTGTCACTGTGGGTGTGGGCTTTAAGACCCTTATCCTAGTTGCCTGGAAGCCATTCTTCTCCTGTTTGACTTTGGAACAAGATGTTGAACTACCAGCTCTTTTTGCACCATACATGCCTGGGTGCTGCCATGCTTGATGATAATGGAATGAACCTCCTCAAAACCTGTAAGCCAGCCCCCAATTAAGTATTGTTCTGATAAGAGTTGCCTTGTTCATGGTGTCTGTTCACAGTAGTAAAACCCTAACTAAAACAGTAGGGGTATTGGGGGTGGGGCAAGATCAGGTGTGGGTAGACACAGGAGAGAGGTCCAGAGGGCAGGAGAATGAATGCAAATCTGCAGCTGTGGGAGTTGCAGAGGTGTGGAGTTGGAGGATATCTCTATGAAATTTTATGGATAGGTGAATCCCAGGAGACAATGTGAGTGACCTTACTGAGGCACATAGCAGTGAGGATCTCAAACCTGAAAAGGCTACCTCTTATAATCAAGCAGGACCTCCAACAGGGAGATTAGAAAACACCAACCTACCCCCCAAAGCTTTTGAGGCAAAATTTGTTCCTTCCTAAAAAAAAAAAAAAAAAAAGATGCAGGAACAAAACTGGAGCAGAGACTGAAGGAATGGCCACCCAATAACCACCTCAATTTGAGACTCATTCCATGGGCAAGCACTAGTCCTTGACACTATTAAGGATATTCTGTTAAGGCAGATCCTGGGCGAGCAGATCCTGGGTAGCAGCTCTGCCCCCAATCTCATAAAACCAAGAGTAAGCGGGCCTCCCAGGAACTCTAATGCAGGCAGTATCTTAGGTAACAAGACAGCAACACACTCCCCAAACAAGGAGTAACTGGGACCCACTAGGACCCAGGAACTCACTCCTGGCCCAGAGCTCTGGTTCCTTCCTGTCTGTGCCTGAGCACTGAGCAGATCTTGTGTCCTGGCTCTAACTCCAGTAGTAACAAACTCCCCATACAGTTCTGATACACCCAAGATCATAGGAAAGATAGGCTCCAGTCAGAGACAGGGAAGGTAGAACTAAGGAGATCTAGATGGCAAAAGGCAAGCACAAGAACATAAGCATCAGCAACGAGGGCACTTGGCATCATTAGAACCTAGTTCTCCCACACAAGAAAGTCCTGAATTCCCCCATACCACTAGGAAAGCAAGAGTCAGATTTAAGATCACTTCTAATGATGATGTTAGAGAACTTTAAGAAGGACATAAATAACACTCTCAAAGAATTTGAGGAGAACACAGTTAAACAGGTAGAAGTCCTTAAAGAGGAAAGACAAAAATCCCTTAAAGAATTACAAGAGAACACAACCAAACAGGTGAAGGAATTGAACAAAACCACCCAGGATATAAAAATGTAAGTAGAAACAATAAAGAAATCACAAAGGGAGACTACCCTGCAGATAGAAAACCTAGAAAAGAGATCAGGAGTCATAGACGCAAGCATCACCAACAGAATACAAGAGCTAGAAGAGAGAATTTCAGGTGCAGAAGATACCATAGAAAATATTGACACAACTGTCAAAGAAAATGCAAAAAGTTCTTAACACAAAATATCCAGGAAATCCAGGACACAATGAGAAGACCAAACCTAAGGATAATAGGTATAGATGACAGTGAAGATTCCCAAACTAAAGGGCCAATAAATATCTTCAACAAAATCATAGAAGAAAACTTCCCTAACCTAAATAACAAGATGCCCATATACATACAAGAAGCCTATAGAATGCCTAATAGACTAGACCAGAAAAGAAATATCTCCTCTCACATAATAATCAAAACACCAAATGCAAAAAAAAGAATATTAAATGCAGTAAGGGAAAAAGGCCAAGTAACATATAAACACAGACCTATTAGAATTATACCAGACTACTCATCAGATATTATGAAAGCTAGAAGATGCTGGACAGATATCATACAGACCCTAAGAGAACACAAATGCCAGCCCAGACTACTATGCCCAACAAAACTCTCAATTATCATAGATGGAGAAACCAAGATATTCCATGACAAAACCAAATTTACACAATATCTTTCCATAAACCCAGCATTACAAAAGATAATAGTGGGAAAGCTCCAATACAAGGAAAGAAATTATATCCTAGAAAGAGCAAGAAATTAATCCTCTTTCAACAAATCCAAAAGAATATAGGCACACAAAGATAATTCCACATCTAATAACAAAAATAACAGGAAGCAACAACCACTGTTCCTTAATATTTCTTAACATCAATGAACTCAATTTTCCAATGTAAAGACATAGGATAACAGAATAGATATGTAAAGAGGACCCAGCCGTTTGCTGCATACAGGAAACCCACCTCAGTGACAAAGACAGACTCTACTTTAGAGTAAAAGACTGGAAAACAATTTTTCAAGCAAATGGTCCTAAGAAACAAGCTGGAGTAGTCATTCTAAGATCCCCAGCCTGAGAACACAAAGGGAGGGACTCATGGCTCCACCTGTATAGGTAGTTGAGTGTGGACTTGCCAGGTATCAGTGAAAGTGGATGGCCTTGGTGCCTGAAAGTTTGGATTCCCTAGTGTTGGGGAATTGTGAGCAGGGAGGCAGCAATGGGAGGATATTGAAAGCAAACCCTCATAGAAACTCCCAGACTTATATGGATTAGACATGACAGAGGCAAGCCACCAGAAGACTAGATTCCAGAATTCAATCAAGAAATTATCTTGATACTAAAATTTGTTTTGAGAATTGTATATTGCAGAATACATAGTCTTGGTGTATCTACTCATCAAGCAAGCTGAGCAGACCTGCTCAAACCTCTGATGTCCTGGAATTCCAGCTGGATGTAGTGGATACAATGCATCAGAGGCTTATCAGTTTACTCCTCCCCATACCCCTCTTCTAATATCTCAACACCCATAATCAGCGTGAAGAAGTTAATGAAGAGTTGACGCCCATATTCCCTGGGCTTGGGGACTGACATGGTTAATATTGGGCTGTCTTTCTAGGGAAAAGTAGTGGTTTTGTTGGAACAAGGAGGAATAGCTAGGATTTGTTGCATAGCCATAACCTATTTGTAGAAATATGTATAATTGTTATTAAGATGAATTTACAATTTCTTAAATGGTACAAAATTTACTTTCATTTCAAATTTAAGGTTTTCATTAGTACGAGTGTCTAATTGATATACAAGTGAGATTAATATTGTTACTTTCATAGACATTGTGCCTATATAACACATTTAAGAATACAAGGCTTATACCCAGTACTTCTTTAACTTTTCTAACTGATTTGAAATGGTTCACCTGTCATTTAAGGGCCTATAGAAAATTTGTGGCTCTGAGTTTATTGTTAGGGTGTTTTGTATATTTTACTTAGAAATAGCTGAGAGGAGTTAACAGACAGCAGTCCAGATTGCCTTACATGGATAGTTGTTTTTCAAAACATCAGAAGTTACAAACTTTTCTGTATTGATGTTCATTTTGATTAGAGACCTGTCTGCTCCTGACAGCTTCTTGTCTTGGATTCTAAGAAGAAATTGAGCATCTTTGGAGTTACTCCAGTTGTGGTGAGACAGTCACTAGGCAAGAATTGCCTCTTTTCATCTACAGAAAAATTACTGTCCAGAAAAGGACAAATAGTCAACTGATTATATCTGCCAAGACAGAGTAATCAGCCCTTAATAATTCTGCGTCACTAGGTCTGTCAGATGATCCTGGGCCAGAAGGCTAAATATCAGATACGCTAATGTTTTGTAGTATAGGGACTGTCCAGGTATTCAGCAGTCTCTATAAATTGGCTAAGTTTTAGAAGCTATGCTTAGTGCTTCCCATAATTTCAGTTAACTCAGTCATTCTGGATTTCTGACAGGGTTGAAAACTTATAGTCTCATAGCCTATCCTGGCTATTTACTTTGAGAGAAAAGGTTTGAGAGGATGGTTTTCAGCTGGCATTCATTCTAAAGCCAAGAACAAAGCCAGGTTCAGAACTAAGTCTTTTAGTTAGGAGAGACGACAGAGGTTCTGCTTAGTCAGCAAAATGATGGACTGGATATTAAGTCTACCTTGTACCTTACTGACACAAATTGGTATAGTTATGCTCTAATTGTATTCTAAGAGAAAAGTTTTATTTTAACAGGAAGGGGGATATGTAGGAAGAGCTAAGGTGGGAGGAGTAAAGAGAGGAAGAAGAGGAGTAAGGAGAGGAGGAGGAGAAGGAGAGGAGGAGCTAGGAGACGAGAGGTGGGGGGAATATGAAGCCAGATGTTCACATGTCTCCACCAGTCAAAGATAATTGGTATATCTAGGTTGGGTATTGGGTTATACTTCTGATTGTATAGGCATCTTTTTATTGAGCATTACCAAACTTATAAAGCCTTTGATCAACATTTTAAAAAATTTTATAAAAGCAAAAAGGAGGAGGGGGATGGAATAGGGGTTTTCTAGGGAGGAGAAAGGGGATGGCATCTGAAATGTAAACAAAATATTCAATAAATAAATAAATAAGATACTCTATTAATGCTTGCAGAGAGGAGTCTAACATAACTGTCCTCTGAGAGGCTCGACCCAGTACCTGACTAAAACACATGCAGATATTCACAGGCAAACATTCAATGGAGGTCAGGACTCTGATAGAAGATTTTGTGGAAGAACTGAAGGCCCTGATATACATTGGAACTCCAGAGGAAGACCAACAGCATCAACTCAACCACTGGGAGCTCTCAGAAACTGAGCCACCAACCAAAGAGCATGGGCTGAACTGAGAACCCTGGCACATATGTCTCAGATGTGCAGATGAGTCTCCATTTGGCCCCTGAAGAGTTAGAGCAGGGTTGTCCCTAAAGCTGTAGCCTGATTACTGAATCTGTTCCCAAACTGAGTGGCCTTGTCTGACATCAGTGGGTGAAGGTATGCTTAATCTTCTGGAGACTTGGTGCACTGGGTTGGGGGGGATAACCAGGGGGTACCACATACTCTCAGAGTAGAAGGGGAGGGGAGAGAACTGGGAAGTGGGCAGCATTTGAAGTTTATATGAATAAATAAATAACTATCTAAAGGTCAAAGAGGAGAAAAGTTGTAGGATGCTTCTGAAATTATTTAGTTTATAAATCACATTTGTGTCTTCTTCATTTATTAAATTATTTTAATGGATATTTTCATTTACATTTCAGATGTTATTGCCTTTCTCAGTTTCCCCTACATAAACTCTGTATCCCATCTCCCTTCTCTTGCTTCTATGAGGGTGCTCCCCAACATATCCACCCACTCCAACCTTACTGCCCTTGCATTCCCCTACACTGGGGAATCCATCAAGCCTTCAAATGACCAAGGTACTCCCCTTGAATTGATGCCAGATAAAGCCTCTGCTACATATACATCTGGAGCCATGGATCCCAGCATGTGTACTCTTTGGTTGGTGGTTTAGTTCCTGGGAGCTCTTGGGTGTCTGGTTGGTTGATATTGTTGTACTTCCTATGGGGTTGCAAACCCTTTCAGCTCCTTCAGTCCTTCCCCTAACTCCTTTATTGTGGTCCCTGGGCTCAGTCTAATGGTTGGCTGCAGGTATTCACATATGTATTGGTCAGGCTCTGGCAAAGACCCTCAGGAGACAGCTATATCATGCTTCTGTCAGCAAGCACTTCTTGGCATCAGCAATAGTGTCTAGGTTTGGTGGCTGCATATGGGATGGATCACCAAGTAAGGCAGTCTCTGGATGGCCTTTCCTTCACTCTCTGCTCCACTCTTTGTCCCTGTATTTCCATGAGACAGGAGCAATTCTGGGGTATAATTTTGGAGGTGGGTGAGTGGCCCCATCCTTCAATTGAGGGATATGCCTTACCTCTGGATATGGTCTCTACATGTTCTCTCTCCCCTTTGTTGGGTATTTCAGCTAATTTCATCCCAGTTGGGTCCTGGAAGCCTCTTGCTTTCCTGGCATCTGGGACATTCTGTTGGCTACCCCAGTTCCCCAATCCTCCATTGCTACACCACTTTGTTCAATTTCCTGACTATCTGTTAATGTTTCCCATATCTTTCCCTACCTGATCACATTTTTTAAAAAAAAAAAAAAACAATGTTACATTATTTTCCCTGAAGTAAGGAATTCTCAACAAGGGAATCCTTAATGGCTGAGGAGCACTAAAGCAATGTTCATCAGCTTCCAGTTGCATCTGTGCCCAGGACAGATCCTGTGCTCCAGTGCTCCCTCACCCTCCCCACGCCCAGAGATGGCTTGATTTCCAGGAGTCTGACACCCCCAGACTCACAGGTGAGTCTCCAACCACTACCCCAATTATTGGCCTAAGTGGGACCCCCAGAGTGCAGAAGGACATAGGATCCCCTGTCTTGCTGTAAACACACCTTCTTCCCTTTGCATTTCCACCAGGGAGCACACTTTATGCTCCAGCCCTTCTCCTCTCCCCTTCTACACCCAGAGACAGATAAATACCCAGATGTTCTGACACAGCCAGGCTCACAAATCAGGCTCTTAAGACCCCCTCCAATACCCAGAGACAGCATGATACAAGGAGGCCAGCATAACCAGGCTCAAAGGAGGGGAAGGCTCTAGTCAGAAATAGCAAGGCTGGTTAACAACAGAGATAACCAGATGGTGAGAGGCAAGTACAAGAAAATAAAAAAAACTGGAAAAGAATGACAGTGAGACAGTGAGTGAAGATAGCACTAGAGATAACCGGATGGCAAAAGGCAAGTGCAAGAACATAAGCAACAGAAACCAAGGTTACTTGGCATCATCAGAACCCAGTTCTCCAAAGACAGCAATCCCTATATACCCAAAGACATATGAAAAGCAAGAATCTGATCTAAAATCCCATTACATGAAGATGATAGAGGACCTTAAGTATGACATAAATAACTCCCTTAAAGAAATACAGGAGAACATAGGTAAACAGGTAGAAGCCCTTAAAGAAGAAACAAATTAATCCCTTAAGGAAATACAGAAAAACACAAACAGGTGAAGGGATTGAACAAAACCATCCAGGATCTAAAAATGGAAATAGAAACAATAAAGAAATCACAAAAGGAGACAACCCTGGAGACAGAAAACATAGGAACAAGATCAGGAGTCACAGATACAGGTGTCAGCAACAGAATACAGGAGATAGAAGAGAGAATCTCATTAATAGAGGATGCCATAGAAGACTTCAATACAACAGTCAAAGAAAATACAAACTACAAAAAGCTCCTAAGAGAAATCAGCCAAGAAACTCAGGATACAATGAAAAGATCAAACCTAAGAATAATAGGAATATTGTTCTATCAGAGCACCATTGACTAAGGATGGTCCTCGATAACAACAAAAACAATAGAGAGCCCTCATACTCATTCACAATTTAAAGGGCCAATAAACATTTTCAACAAAATCATATAACAAATCTTCTCTGACCTGAAGAAAGAGATGCCCATAAATGTACAAGAAGCCAACAGAATGCCAAATAAATTGAACCAGAAAAGAAATTGCTCTGGTCACATAATAGTCAAAACACCAAATACACAGACCAAAAAAAAAAAAAAAAAAAAAAAAAAAAAAAGAATATGAAAAGTGGTAAGGGAAAAAGGCCAAGTAACATATAAAGGTAGACCTATCAGAATTCCAATGGACTTTTCAACAGAGCCTCTAAAAGACAGAATATCTTGGGCAGATGTTGTACAGACCCTAAGAGAACACAAATACCAGCCCAGGCTATAATATGCAGCAAAACTGTCAGTTACCATATATAGGGAAACACAAGACATTTCATGACAAAACAAAATTTAAACAACATCTTTCCACAAAAGCAGCCCTACTGAAGATAATAAAAGGAAAATCCAAAAATAAGAAGAGAAATTACACCCAAGAAAAACCAAGAAATTAATTTTCTCACAACAAACTCAAATAAAGAGAACCACACAAGCATAATTCCAACTTTAACAAAAGTAACATGAAGCAACAATCATTGGTCCTTAATATCTCTCAACATCAATGAGTTCAATTCTCAATAAAAAGACATAGGCTAGCAGACTAGATATGTAAACAAGACCCAGAATTTTGTTGCTTACAGGAAACATACCTCAGTGGAAAAGACAGAAATTACCTCATAGTAAAATGCTGCAAAAATTTTTTTCAAGAAAAATTTTTGGTTGTTATCAACCAAAAGTTGTCAAAAAATTGATGGCAAAGAAAACTTCATACTTGCTAGGCAGTGGTGGTGCACGCCTTTAATCCCAGCACTTGGGAGGCCAGGGAGGCAGATTTCTGAATTCAAGGCCAGCCTGGTCTACCAAGTGAGTTTCAGGATAACCAGGCTATACAGCAAAACCTTTTCTCTACCCCCCCACCCCAAATACTTCATACTCATCAAAGGAAAGATCCACCAGGATGAACTGTCAATTCTGAACATCTATACCCCAAATGCAAGGGCACCCACATTTGTAAAAGAAATGTTACTAACACTCAAAGCACACATTGAATGTCACACAGTAATAGTGGGAGACTTCAATACCCCACTCTCACCAATGAAACATAAACTAAGCAGAGGTACAGTGAAACTAACAGAAGTTATAAACCAAATGGATTTGACTAATATCTATAGAACATTTCACCTTACAACAAAAGAATATACCTTCTTCTCAGCATCTCATGGTACCTTCTCCAAAACTGAACATCTAATCAAGCACAAAACAACCTTCAACAGATACAAGAAGATTGAATTAAACCTGTACTTTCTACCAGACCACCACTGACTAAGGATGGTCCTCAATAACAACAAAACAATAAAAAGCCCACATACTCATGAAAGCTGAACAACTCCCTATACAATTATAACTTGGTCAAGGAAGAAAAAATAAAAAAACTTAAAGACATTTTACAATTTAATGAAAATGAAGGCACAGCATACCCAAATTTATGGGACACAATGAAAGCAGTGCTAAGAAAAATCATAGCTGGTCACTCCCGATCCAGAACACTGGTTCCTTCCGGTCTGGGCCAGAGCACTGAGCAGATCTTGGGTGGCAGCTCTGCCCCCAACCTCCAAGAACCCAGAGGAAGCAGGGATCCCACACGCTCTAACTTGGACAGTGTCTTAGAAACTAGTTCTCAGATCTGAGACCTGGATCAGACCTCTGCCAGGTCTGCTGTTGTGTGGACCCTGGATTCCACCTGAGACATACTGGAAGGTCCACTCAACCCAGAGCCACAGAGGAACAACTGAACTCAGAGCGTCAGACAACATATCCTGAGATATTCTAGAGGAGACACTGCACCCAGAACAGCAGACACCTAGCTGGACTGCTACCTTGGAGGCACCATATCCTGAGGCATCCTAGAGGTACCACTGTAATCAGTGTAGCTGGAAAAGATCACAGAGACATCTGGACCCCTAGAAGATCAGACACAAGCTAGATAACTGGAAAGGCAGGCTTCAGTCAGAGACAGCAAGTACAGGCAGCACTAGAGTTAACCAGATGGCAAAAGGCAAGCACAAGAACGTAAGCAACAGAAACCAAAGTTACATGGCATCATCAGAACCCAGCTCCCCCTTCAGAGCAAGCCCTGAACACCCCATCACACCAGAAAAGCAGGATTCAGAATTAAAATCACTTCTCATGATGATGATAGAGGGCTTTAAGAAAGACATAAATAACACTCTCAAAGAACTTAAGGAGAGCACTGGTAGACAGATAGAAACCCTTAAAGAGGAAACACAAAAATCCCTTAAGGAATTGCAAGAAAATGCAAACAAACGGGAGAAGGAATTAAACAAAACCATGCAGGATCTAAAAATGGAAGTAGAAACAATAAAGAAATCACAAAGGGACAATACCCTGGAGATAGAAAACCTAAAAAAAAGATCAGGAGTCATAGACACAAGTATCACCAACAGAATACAAGAGATGGGAGAGAGAATCTCATGTGCAGAAGATACCATGGAAAACATTGACACAACTGTCAAAAAAATGCAAAATACAAAAATCTACTAACCAAAAATATACAAGAAATCCAAGACACAATGAGAAGGCCAAACCTAAGGATAATAGGTATAGATGAGGGGGAAGACTCCCAACTTAAAGGACCAGTAAATATCCTCAACAAAATTATAGAGGAAAACTTCCCTTACCTAATGAAAGAGATGTCCATAAATATACAAGAAGCCTACAGAACTCCAAATAGTTTAGACCAGAAAAGAAATACTTCCCGCCATATAATAGTCAAAACATCAAATGTACAAAACAAAGAAAAAATACTAAAAGCAGTAAGGGAAAAAGGCAAAGTAACATATAAAGGCAGACCTATAAGAATTACACCAGACAGGTCTCTAATGAAAATGAACATTAATACTGAAATGTTTGTCATGTCAATTCTAAGGATTTTTGATGTTTTGAAAACCAGCTATCCATGTAAGGTAATCTGGACTGTTGCCTGTTAACTCCACTCAGCTATTTCTAAATAAAACATAGAGAACATCCTTATAATAAACTCCAAGCCATGAATTTGCTATAGTCCCTTAACTCACAGGCTGACCATCTCAAATCATTTAAAAATTTAAAGAAGGACTGGGTCTAAGCTTTGTATTCCTAAATGTGTTATACTGGTACAATGCCTATGGGAGTAATAATATTCATCTCACTCTTATATCACTAAGAGACCTTTCTGCTCCGGACAGCTTCCTATATTGAATTCTAAGAAGAAATTGAGCATCCTTGGAGTTACTCCCGTTGTGGTGAGACAGCCACTAGGCAAGAATTGCCACTTTCCTTCTACAGACAAATTACTGTCCAGAAAAGGACACACTTGCAGAATAGTCGACTGATTATATCTGCCTAGACAGAGTAATCAGCCCTTAATAATTCTGCAGCACTAAGGTCTGTCAGATGATCCTGGGCCAGAAGGCAGAACAGATGCTCCAACGTTTTGAAGTAGAGCGAGTGTCCAGGTGTTCAGAGGTCTCTATAAATTGGCTAAGTTTTAGAAACTATGATTTGTGCTTCCCACAATTATAGTTAACTCAGTCATTCTGGATTTCTGATGGGGTTGAAAACATATAGCTATTGACCTTAAGAGAAAAGAGTTGAGTGGATGGTCGTCAGCTGACATTCATCCTAAAGCCAGGTTCAGAACTACATGTTTTAGTTAGAATAGATGACAGAGGAGCTGGTTAGTCAACAAAAGGATGGACTGGGTATTAGGACTATCCTGTACCTCACTGGTACAAATTGGCATAATTATGTTCTAATTGTATTTTGAGAGAAAAGTTTCATTTTAACAGGAAGGGTGATGTGTAGGAGGAGCTAAGGTAGGAGGACTACTGAGAGGAAGAAAAGGAGTAAGAAGAGGAGAAGAAGAAAGAGAGGAGAAGCTGGTGAAGAAAGAGAGAAAGAGGGGGAGACAGGGAGGCAGATATTCATGTATCTCCACCAGTCAAAGATAGTTGTTATGTCTAGGTTGGTCAGTGGGTTACACCTCTGATTGAACAATTCCAAACTTATAAAGCCTATGATTAACATTATTTTTAAAAAATGTATAAATGCAAAAAGGAAAAGGGGGCATGAGATAGGGGTTTCCTAAGGGGGGGGGGGGGGGGGCAAGGGGGAAAGGGGATGCCATCTGAAGTGTAAATAAAATATCTAATAAAAAAAAGAAAAAGAAAAAAAAAAAGAATTACACCAGACTTCTCATCAGAGACCATAAAAGCCAGAAGATCCTGGACTGACATCATACAGACCCTAAGAGAACACAAATGCCAGCCCAGACTACTATACCCAGCAAAACTCTCAATCATTATTGATGGAGAAACCAAAATATTCCATGACAAATCCAAATTCACACAGTATCTCAACACAAATCCAGCACTTCAAAGAATAATTGGTGGAAAACTCCAACACAAGGAGGGAAACTACAACCTTGAAAAAGCAAGAAAGTAATCTTCCAAAAGCCTTAAAAGAAGGTAGCTACACAAACATATCTCCACTGCCAATAACAAAAATAACAGGAAACAACACTCATTTTTCCTTAATATCTCTTAATATCAATGGACTCAATTCTCCAATAAAAAGACATAGACTATCAGACTGGATACTTAAGCAGGACCCAACATTTTGCTGCATTCAGGAAACTCACATTTGTGAAAAAGACAGGCACTACCTCAGAGTAAAAGGTTGGAAAACAATCTTCCAAGCAAATGGTCCCAATAAACAAGCTGGAGTAACAATTCTAATATCAAATAAAATCAGCTTTCAACCAGAAGTAATCAAAAAAAGATAAAGAAGGACACTTCATATTCATCAAAGGAAAAATGTACCAAGAGGAACTCGCAATTCTGAACGTCTATGCCCCAAATGCAAGGGCACCCATGTACATAAAAGAAACTTTACTAAAGCTTAAAGCATACATTGAACCCTACACAATAATAGTGGGAGATTTCAACACCCCACTCTCAGCTATGGACAGATCACGGAAACAGAAACTAAACTGAGACACAATGGAACTAACAGAAGTTATGAACCAATTGGACTTAACTGACATCTATAGAACATTTCATCCTAAAACCAAAGAATATACCTTCTTCTCAGCACCTCATGGTACCTTCTCCAAAATAGACCATATAATTGGTCACAAAACAGACCTCAACAGATACAAAAAGATTGAAATAATCCCTAGTACCTTATCAGACCACCATGGACTAAGACTTGTCTTTGACATGGACAAAAACAACAGAAAGCCCACATACACTTGGAAACTGAACAATGCTCTACTCAGTGATAACTTGGTCAAGGAAGAAATAAAGAAAGAAATTAAAGACTTCTTAGATTTAAATGAAAATGAGGACACATCATATCAAAACTTGTGGGACTCACTGAAAGCAGTACTAAGAGGAAAAATCATAGCTCTAAGTGCTCACAAAAAGAAATTGGAAAGAGCATACATTAACAACTTGACAGCAAACCTGAAAGCGTTAGAACAAAAAGAAGCTAATATACCCAAGAGGAGTAGACAGCAGGAAATAATCGAACTCAGGGCTGAAATCAACCAAGCTGAAACAAAAAGAACTATACAAAATATCAACAAAACCAGGAGCTGGTTCTTTGAGAAAATCAACAAGATAGACAAACCCTTAGCCAGACTAACCAAAGGGCGCAGAGACAGTATTCAAATTAATAAAATCAGGACTGAAAAGGGAGACATAACAACAGAAACAGAGGAAATTAAAAATATCATCAGATCCTACTACAAAGGCCTATACTCAACAAAATGGAAAATCTGGATGAAATGGACAATTTTCTAGATAGATACCAGGTACCAAAATTAAAGGAGGAGCAGATAAACCATCTAAACAGTCACATAACTCCTAAAGAAATAGAAACAGTCATTAAAAACCTTCCCACCAAAAAATGTCCGGGGCCAGATGGTTTCAGTGCAGAATTCTTTCAGACCTTCAAGGAAGACCTAATACCAATCCTCTTCAAGCTATTCCATCGAATAGAAACTGAAGGAACACTACCCAATTCGTTCTATGAAGCTACCATTACACTCATACCTAAACCACAGAAAGACCCAACAAAGAAAGAGAACTACAGACCAATCTCACTTACGAATGTTGATGCAAAAATACTCAATAAAATTCTCGCAAACCGAATCCAACAACACATCAAAACAATTATCCATCAAGATCAAGTAGTCTTTATCCCAGGAATGCAGGGATGGTTCAATATTCGGAAATCCATCAATGTAATCCACTACATAAATAAACTTAAAGAAAAAAAAAACACATGGTCATCTCACTAGACACTGAGAAAGCATTTGACAAAATTCAACATCCCTTCATGTTAAAAGTCTTGGAAAGATCAGGAATTCAAGGCCCATACCTAAACATAGTAAAATCAATATACAGCAAGCCAGTAGCCAACATCAAACTAAATGGAGAGAAACATGAAGCAATCCCACTAAGATCAGGGACTAGACAAGGCTGCCCACTCTCATCTTACCTATTCAATATAGTACTGGAAGTCCTAGCTAGAGCAATTAGACAACAAAAGGAAGTCAAAGGGATACAGGTAGGAAAGGAAGAAGTCAAAATTTCACTATTTGCAGATGATATTATAGTATACTTAAGTGACCCTAAAACTTCCACCAGAGAATTCCTAAACCTGATAAACAACTTTAGCAATGTGGCTGGATATAAAATCAACTCAAACAAATCAGTAGCCTTCCTCTATTCAAAGGATAAACAGGCTGAGAAAGAAATTAGGGAAATGACACCCTTCACAACAGCCACAAATAAAATAAAATATCTTGGAGTGAATCTAACCAAGCAAGTAAAAGATCTGTATGAGAAGAACTTCAAGTCTCTGAAGAAAGAAATTGAAGAAGATCTCAGAAGATGGAAAGATCTCCATCTTTTTTTTTTTTTTTTTTTTTTGGTTTTTCAAGACAGGGTTTCTCTGTGTATCCCTGGCTGTCCTCGAACTCACTCTGTAGACCAGGCTTGTCTTGAACTCAGGAATCTGCCTGCCTCTGCCTCCCAAGTGCTGGTATTAAAGGCATGCGACACCACTGCTTGGCTTGAAGATGACTTCTAAGCAGTATGTTTTGTGTTTGTGTGTGCACAGAGGATTCAACCAATCTTGTGATTAAATATTCACAAGCACTTTTCAGTTAAAAAGTATTTTTTATTGTGGCTTTTTTGGGTTTCGGTCTTCTGTCTGTCTCTCTTTTGTCAGTTTATTTTTGTAGTACTGGCTGTCCTAGAGCTTGCTCTGTAGGAAAAGCTGGCCTCCAACTCAGAGGTCTCCCTGCCTCTACCTCCCAAGTGAAGTTGAAACTTGGAGTTTCTTTGGAAAGTTACTTCTGTCAAATGATGCTTTGCTGGAGTGCACAGGTGAAAAAATGTCTTGCTAAAGCAGACACTAGAAAGAATGTTTTCTGGAAGCACACACATGTGAAAGTATGTTTTGTTATAGCAGCCATGTGAAGGGATGCTTAATAGAGGACACAGACAGCAGGAGACCAGCATGGAGGACTGGTTTTTTTTTTCCTCATTGTTTTTGAATAACAGCACCCATTGTGAAAATATCCTCATTGAGAAAAACTTGTTAAGAAATGTTGTGGCCCAAGCTGGAGCCTCATTTTGGGTGGCCAAAAATGTTGCGAGCCTCTCCACCCCACGCTTGGGAGCCAAAAATGTTGAGGCCTGTACTGCCCGCCTTTGTGGGCCAAAATGTTGTGGCCCTCTCTGCTCCAAGCTTGGGGGCCAAAAATGTTGAGGCCTGTTCTGCTCCATGCTTGGCAGCCACTGTGTCCTGGCCCAAGCTGCTGCTCTGGTCCATGGTCAGGGTCTAGCGAGAGAGAGAGAGAGAGAGAGAGAGAGAGAGAGAGAGAGAGAGAGAGAGAGGATGAGGAGGATGGATGTCCTTGTGGTATGGTGGGGGATTCTTCTGGTATATGCCCAAGAGTGGTATAGCTATGTTTTGAGGTAGAAGTGTTTCCAATTTCCCAAGCAACCACCAGACTGATTTCCAGAGTGGTTGCATGAGTTTGTAATCCCACCCCAATGGAGGAGTGTTCCTCTTTCTCCTCATCCATGCCAGAATATGCAGTTATTTGAGTTTTTTAATGTTAGACATTCTGATTCTTGTAAAATAGAATTTCAAGGTCATTTTCATTGTAACTTCCCTGATGACTAAGGACTTTGAACATTTCTTTAATGCTTCTGAGCCATTTGAGATCCTTCTATGATTGAATTAGTGGAAGGATTGTACAAACTGAAGGAGAGGGCAACCCCCTAGGAAGACCAGCAGTCTTATCTAAATTAGACACCTGGGAACTCCCAGAGACTTAGCCACCCAACCAGGCAGCATACACAGGCTGGTCCAAAGCCCCCAGCACATATAGAGCAGAGGACTGTCTGGTCTGTCTTCAGGTGCAAAAGATGCATCAAATCCTTTAAAAAATTTAGATACCTGAGTGTGGGAATGCTGCACTAACTGGAGGCCGATGTTGGACCCCAAACTGTCCCAGCCAGTACTGCCCGGCTTTGTGGGCCAAAATGTTTTTGGCCTGCTCTGCTCTACTCTTGGCGGCCATTGTGTCTTGGCCCAAGCTGCCCTTTTGGTCCGAGGGTCAGGGTCTAGCGAGAGAGAGAGTGGGGATGAAGGGGAAGAGACGCGAAGAATGGAGACAAGACAGAAAGCCTGATCAAGTCTCATTTATTGAAGGGAATTTTGAGCTATTTATAGGCTTTTGCCACGTGCCTTGTAGGCGCGTGGATACCATGTGCCTTGCAGGTGTTGATATGACATAAGCCTTACAGGCGTCTATAGAGTGGACAGCACGTACACTGCAATGCCTTGCAGGACGTGATAGCACATGCGCCTTATAAGCATGTATGGGTGTAGATAGCACTTGGACAGCAACGTGAACTGCAGGCCTTGCAGGCGTGACTACCACATGTACCTTGCAGCTGGGGGCCAGTAAACAGCAAAACAGCTATGTGGGATAAACAATATATTTAGTCAGAGTGTGCTTCAGCTGTTATAGGCTTTGACAACCAAGTTTTCATCAGGTATATGGTTCCAGATGGCTGCAAAGTTGATCTAGCCGCTTTCTACTAAAGTCGCTCCCAACATGGGAAAGGGAAGCACCCTCTTGGAGGCAAAGGGGCGGAATAATTAGATGAAAAACTGTGTGAAGGGGGCAAGAGCTGGAATGTAAATAAAATAAAACTAAATAAATTAGTTTGTCTGGCCTCAAACTCACAGAGATTCTCCTATCTTGGGCACCTGAAACGCTGCTTAACAGAATATACAAGTGAGTTCTCTATTATATTTAAGTATTAATTGGGTCATTGTGGTTTCCGTGGAGTATTTTTGTTTTGTTTTGTTTTTGGTTTTTGAGGTAGTCTCACTAAGAGTTTCAGGGTGACCTTGAATTCAAGGCAATCCATGGTGGAATGACAGCTGTGAGTTGCACAAGTGCCTTGAATACTGATCTTTATGTCACATTAAGTCTGGCATTCTTTGGTGTGCCTTTAATTCCAGCAACAAGCATGCAGAGTGAGGCTGATGTCTAAGTTTGGAGCCTAAATGATTGTCAAAACAGCCAGTTATTATATGTGTCTTTAAAAAGGCAAAACAAGGGTCTGGAGAAAAAGCTAAGTGGTTAAGAACACTGAGTGCTCTTCCACAGGTCCTGCGTTCAATTCCCACTAAATACTTCATTGCTCACATCCATCTATAATGGGATCTGATGCCGTCTTTGGGTGCGTCTGAAGACAGGAACAATGTACTCACATACAATACATGAATGAATGAATGAGGCAAAACAGGCAAACAAACACAAAATACCAAAACCAAATGGTATTTGCATCTCCTCCCTGATACACAGTGTCTTATTTTCAAGGTGCTCACGAAGTTCTCAAACTGGCAGAAAGAAACCTGCATATATATGTATTTATACATGCATATATACAAATATATATATATACATATATATATATGTCTGTGTGTGTCTCCGTGTGTGTGTATACACACACACACACACACATACACACACACACATATATATATATATATATTATATATATAATATATATATATACAAATCTGTGTGGGTGTGCTTATATAATAATCACTGTTTACATCATAATCACTGTCTCTGTGATTATGGGTTTTCTCTGTGTATCCCTGGCTGTCCAGGAACTCACTCTGTACACCAGGCTGGCCCAGAGATCAGATATCTGCCTGCATCTGCCTGTTTTACTCAAAGATTGTTTTTATTTGGATAGTTTATTTATATTTCAAATGTTATCCACTTTTTGGTTTTACCCTCTGAAATGCCCTACCTTATCCCCCTTCTCTGCCTTCTATGAAGGTGTTCCCCCACCCCCCATGCATTCCTGCCCCCCTGCCCTCACATTCTGCTATACTGGGACATTGAGCCTTCACAGGGCCAAGGGCCTCTCCTCCCACTGATGTCCAACAAGCCCATCTTTTGCTACATATGTGGCTGGAGCCTTGGGTACCTTCATGTGTAATCCTTGGTTGGTGGATTAGTCCCAGGAGCTCTGGGTGGCTTTTTTGTTTTTAT
This sequence comes from Arvicanthis niloticus, assembly GCF_011762505.2. Lineage (NCBI taxonomy): Eukaryota > Metazoa > Chordata > Mammalia > Rodentia > Muridae > Arvicanthis > Arvicanthis niloticus. The sequence goes on along the minus strand of NC_047662.1, from coordinate 10,684,836 downwards.
TGTTGTTCTTCCTATGGGGTTGCAAACCCCTTCATCTCCTTTAATACTGTCTCTAACTCCTCCTCTGGGGACCTCATGCTCAGTCAAATGGTTGCTAGTATCTACCTCTGTATTTGTCAGGCTCTGGCAGAGCCTCTCAAGAGACAACTATATCAGGCTCTTGTCAGCATGGATTTCTTGGCATCCACATTAGTGTCTGGATTTGGTGACTCTATATGGGGTGGATCCCCCGTGGGGCAGTCTCTGCTCTGAAACTTCAACTGTCACCATCCCCTCCTGCCTCAGTTATGGAACTTGTTGCCAGCCTGACAGTAGCAAACATGGCTGTGGCAACTCTTTTCCTTTTTCCTCGACACTGTGCCTGGCTGAAAACCATTAGTTTATATTTTGAAAGGTATCCCCCAAAGTTCATTTCTTTTTATGGCAGCTTCCTCTTCTTGAGGCTCCCAACCAGGGCCCAGCCCTCCAGTCATTTGCCTTACATAATTATGAAGCCCAATTAAAATTAAATGCCTCATTCTCACATGGAGTTTACCTTTTACCATTATAACAAGCCTTCTGCGTATACACTTGCCATTCTGTCTCTTCTTTATCCTGAGGCAGTTCTTTGCTCCTGCCCTGTCCCTCAGGGACAAACAGTCCATTACCCTCTCCCCTGTTCCCTTCCCTTTCTATTTTTTAATCCCTGTTTTTCCCCTTAACCTTTGTCCCTCTGGGGCACAAAGGTCTTCTCTGTGCTGAGAACTTGGTCTTAGGGTATCTTAGGCAGACTCTGAGGATACCAACATGATTCATTCCTGACTCCAGCCATAAACACCTTTCATTCTGTATGGGCATCCCTCCAAAAAACTCATGGTTTTAAATTGTATTAGGCTATTCATAGAGTCTCATGAAGAGCAACCTAGTACTTTTTTTTTTTTTTAAAGAAAATAGCCTGTCATGGAGGTGAATATATTTAATCTCAACTTTCCAGGGGGCTCTATAGTGGAAAATTAGACCCATAACAAGCCAGTGAGGCAGAGCCGCAGGGCATTAGGTCCAGAGACAGTGGCCAGCCTGGATGTTAATGAAATGAACTGAAGAGTATAAGGAGACTGTGGGAAGTTCCATAGAGAACATCCTCTTCTCCTCAGCCTACCGTGAGTCACCTCACTATCTGAAAGAAGCTGCACTACACATGAAGGCTGGAGTCCCCCACAAAGACTGGGAATCAGGGAATGGTGTTAGGACATATTTCTCTGCCTAAGAAGTGAAGCTTTTCTTAGCCAACATAAAAACTGTTGTAAAACTATGAAGAGCCCAGAGGTGTGGCGCATGCCTTTAATCCCAGCACTTGAGGCAGAGACAGGCAGATTTCTGAGTCGAGGCCAGCCTGGTCTACAGAGTGAGTTCCAGGACATCCAGTAGTACATAGAGAACCCTGCCTTGAAAACCAAAAAAAAAAAAAAAAAAAAGAAAACTAGATTAAGGATTAAGGTAACATCATGTTCTTCTCATTTTGATATCAGGTCTCTGAGGGTTCATTTGTTGCAAATATTTTTTCAGCAAAGGTTAAATACAAGGACATACTTCCTAAAATGTGCCTGCCTTGGTCCTCAGTTCTCATGCTTGCTAAATATGCCTCTCCCCTCATCCCATTGTTCTCTATAACGAACTCAGTTGTTGTGATCTGAGTGTACTACATACTAATTTCTTTCCAAAACATTGAGCACTTTATGAAGCTCTGTGTTTGGGTCCCATTTATGAGACTGTTCCTGGGATGCAAGGAACTGCACAAATCTGAGATTGTTCTAATTATGGTGATGAGGAATGAAGAAACCAGATACAGGTGCAGAAATGCTAAGGATGATTATGTTCTGTGCTCTAATAGAGACATACCATCAACCCAAAATATTTATTAAATATCAAAATATTCATTGCATAAATCAAAAGGGGAGGCAATGTCCTCATGGAAGGTTACCTCTATTATAATACACTCAACCTACAATAATCCTAGAAAAGTAAAGAGTGCTTAATATTTTCTGTAGATGCTACATTCCTTTACCAGCTCAGAGAAAGATCTTGCCTTTCCAGTGTGTTTCAGGCCTATAATTGATAAACATTTCCATGCTCCAATCAGCAGTGGACATTCACTTAGGGTTTCATCAATCTCCAATACTCAGCTTCCATTTCTGTCTTCCACAATCAACCTTACAGTAGTTATATTTCATAATGGCAACTTTTGGTCTCTAGATTATAAATATAGTACCCACCACAATTAGAGCATTGGGTTGTTTCAAAGGTGACCTTCTTGCGCATTCTTTTGGACGTGAGTATATCCAGGAGCTCGGGACACAGTTTTCTAATCTGTGTTTAAGTATTACATCCCTGTTATAGCACTCTGAGGGGCAGGGTATGCCTCCCTTTCCAGCTGGCTCAGCTGGGCTGTGTGGTGTAAAATTTTTTCAGGAAACAGAGAAAAGTTATTATCTTTGAAATTGACAACTCTGAGCTGGGAACATTGGCTTAGGGCAGGCAGCAGGTATCCAACTGAGAGTCCTGTATACCACATGACTCTATTTCCAGGTTTTCCAGGGTATGTCCAACTCTCTCAAGGAAACCCAAGAGGCTCAAGGAGTAAATCACGTAAATTAATACTATCAAGTTTTAAAGATTTGAGCTCAAAATATTTAGGCAATAGGGCAGGCAATCCAAGTCTGACTGTGAGAGGTTACAGTAAGTGATTCTGAGTGACTCCAAAGGTTTCTTCAGGCACCTGAGAGAGAAACATTATTGCTTTTTGTCAAATGGTGTTGAAGAGGGTTGATAGGATGGCACCTAAGCAGATGACATTTCTCCCAAACTCATTCTGAATGTATATTGAAACACCCTCAGGACATGGCCTTATATTTTCTGCTCACATACCTCCAACATTCTAGTCTGAGTCCTTAAGATATCATTATAGTCATGACCCAGGGTCTGACAGAAACCAAAACAAAGGATATATCTGGGTAACGTGCTCTATGTAAGAAGGACTAGCTACCAAAACAAAATTCAACAACTTCCTAGTACTGTTTTTAAGAGTTCTTTGAGTTTTGTTTCTCCAAGTTTCCATGTCCCATGTCTTCACCTTGAACCCCTTGTCCCATATTTCTCATCCACTCAATCTTTTTCTAAACTTAAAACTATTT
>NC_047662.1:10633393-10681566 GCF_011762505.2 Arvicanthis niloticus | reverse complement strand
TAACCTTGAGTTAGGGACTATAGCAAATTCATATTTTGAGTTTATTGTTAGTGTTTCCCCCATATTTTATTAGAAATAGCTGAGAGGAGTGAACAGAAAACAGTCCAGGTTACCTTACATGGATAGTTGGTTTTCAAAATATCAGAAGTCCATAGAACTGATGCTACAAATATTTATTATTAATGTTCATATTGATTAGAGACCTGTCTGCTCCTGACAGCTTCCTGTCGTGGATTCTAAGAAGAAATTGAGCATCCTTGGAGTTACTCCAGTTGTGTGGTAACAGCCACTAGGCAAGAATTGCCTCTCTCCAACTACAGACAAATTACTGTCCAGAAAAGGACACACATGCAGAATAGTCGACTGATTATATCTGCCTAGACAGAGTAATCAGTCCTTAATAATCCTGCATCACCAAGGTCTGTCAGATGATTCTGGGCCAGAAGGCTGAAGATTTGATGCTCCAACGTTCGGTAGTATAGGGGCTTTTCAGGTGTTCAGAGGTCTCTATAAATTGGCTAAGTTTTAGAAGCTATGCTTTGTGCTTCCCACAATTATAGTTAACTCAGTCATTCTGGATTTCTGATGGGGTTAAAAACTTACAGCTATTTACCGTAAGAGAAAAGATTTGAGTGGATGGTCGTCAGCTGACATTCATCCTAAAGCCAGGTTCAGAACTAAATGTTTTAGTTAGGATAAATGACAGAGTTGCTGGTTAGTCAACAAAAGGATGGATGGGGTATTAGGACTATCTTGTACCTCACTGGTACAAATTGGCATAATTATGCTCTAATTGTATTTTGAGAGAAAAGTTTCATTTTAACAGGAAGGTGATGTGTAGGAGAAGCTAAGGTAGGAGGTACTGAGAGGAAGAAAAGGAGTAAGAAGAGGAGAAGGAGGAGAGGAGAAGCTAGGTGATGAAAGAGAGAAAGGGGGGAGACAGGGAGGCAGATATTCATGTATCTCCACCAGTCAAAGATAGTTGTTATATCTAGGTCGGTTAGTGGGTTACACCTCTGATTGAACAATTCCAAACTTATAACGCTTATGATTAACATTATTTTAAAAAATGTATAAATGCAAAAAGAAAGGGGGCATGGGATAGGGTTTTCTAAGGGGGGGGAAGGGGAAAGGGGATGGCATTTGAAGTGTAAATAAAATAAAAATAATAAAAAAAAAGAATGGGAACTAAAGGAGCTGATAGGGAAAAGTGCATGAAAATGTCGAGGTGTAGCTAGGTATGAGCGATTCTCCTGCTTCATATTTTTTACCAGTCTCTACAGGCTCCTGGCAAACATCTGGCTAAACTATTATCTCCACAATTTCAGACCTACACTATGTAATTTCAAAAGACAAAAACAAAGAAAACAAAAAGCTAAATGATTATTCAGTGCTGGAGACTTTCCAGTAGTTAGCTCTGACTATTCTCCCAAAGGATCCCCAGCCACCATATTCACATGGTTGCTCACAAACACACAAATTTACAACTCTAGCCCCAGGGACCAGAGATGAAAACACTCAACCTCATAAAGCAAAATAAAAATTATGAATCTTTTAAAGGTAAATCAGTATCACCAGTAAAAGCTTATTCTTTTCTATTTTGTTAAGGTCGATTTTAGTTTTAACTTATGTACCTGTGTGTATCTGAATGGAAGGTGTGCCCATGAATGCAGTTGGCAGCAGAGACCAGAAGAGGATCGGTTCCCCTTGAGATGCAGTTATGGTTGTTGTGAGTCATCAACCTCGGTGTTGGGAACTGAACTTGAATCCTCTGAGCAGTGAGTAACCTTACCTACTCTCCAGCCCCAGGGTTTCCTTATTAAAGTTCGATACCATCAAATAGAAAATGCTTGAATGATGTAGTAATAATAGGGTCATCTGGTTTTCCCAGGTGAGAAAAATCAGGATGGATGTGCTAGCTCATGCCTGTAATACCAGCATTTTGGAAGCTAAAAGCAGAATAATCAGGATCCCAGGCCAATTTCAGCTGCATAAGGATTCTGAAGACAGCCTGAATATATGATATCTTATTGCATGAAATAAACAAAACAATTATTTAGGACTGTTTGTATCTCCCTTGTTAGAATACTTAGCTAGCTCTGGGCAGTGGTGGCGCACACCTTTCATCCCAGCACTTGGGAGACAGAGGCAGGCTGATCTCTGAGTTCGAGGCCAGCCTGGTCTACAGCGTGAGTTCCAGGACAGCCAGGACTACACAGAGAATCCCTGTCTCAGGAAAAAAAATACTTAGCTAGCACTCAAGGAGCCATGGGTCTGATTTGCTGCAAGAAGCACTGAAGCACTGTATACACTGAGTGTGGTGGCCCTCAGCTAAAATTCTAATATTCAGGACCCAAAAGGAGGAGGTTCAGAAGTTCATGATCTTCCTTAGCAGCACAGTGAGTTTGAGATCAGCCTAGGAATCACCAGACACAGGCTCAAACCAGGGGAAACAGTTGGCCCTAGAGAGAGAGCTGAGTGATTAAGAGCACTGGCAGCTCTTGCAAAAGACCCAGATTCAGTGCCAGCACCTCAATGGTGGCTCATAACCATCTGTAACTCCATTCAGTTACAGGGTTATCTGGCCCTGTGCTCTGCACTCTTTCTGGCTCTGCAGACGTGTGGTACACTGACTGAAGGCAAACACATGTAGTTAAAATAAATACATAAAAAGAAAAATTAAGTATTTCATAATACTTTGTTTTATAATCATAACAGTATAATTATATGACAATAATAATATGCATAATAAATATAATGTAACAATGCTATGATACTACATAATAAAAGAGGTGCTGACCTGTAGAAAGTGATGCCCATCCAAACCTCTCAATAAACGTTCGCTGCACCAAAAGAAAAAAAAGAAAATTGATGTCTATTAGCTCAGGCTGTCCTCAATCTTGTGTGTAGCTGAAGATGACTTTGAACAGACCTGTGTGGCATGTTCCCACCTCGGCCTTCTCAAACTGCCACAGCTGATGACTGACAGAACATCAGGCTCAGCCTTGAACTCCAGAACACATTCATAGTTGTGGGAATATTTGTCACGGCCCGTACTGCCCGGCTTTGTGGGCCAAAATGTTGCTGCCTGCTCCGCTCCATGCTTGGCGGCCACTGTGTCTTGGCCCAAGCTGCTGCTCCGGTCCGAGGGTCAGAGGAGAGAGAGGGGGGGGGGATAAGGGCAGAGACACGAAGAATGGAGACAAGACAGAAAGTCTGATCAAGTCTCTTTTATTGAAGGGAATTCTGAGGTATTTATAGGCTTTTGCCACGTGCCTTGTAGGCGCCTGGATACCACGTGCCTTGCAGGTGTTGATATGACGTAATCCTTACAGGCGTCTATAGCGTGGACAGCACGTGCGCCTTACAAGCATGTATGGCATAGATAGCACGTGGACAGCACGTGAACTGCATGCCTTGCAGGCGTGACTACCACGTGTGCCTTGCAGCTGGGGGCAGTAAACAGCAAAACAAGCTATGTGGGATAAACAATATATTTATCAGAGTGTGCTTCAGCTGTTATAGGCTTTTGACAACCAAGTCTTTCATCAGGGTATATGGTTCCAGATGGCTGCAAAGTTGATCTAGCCACTTTGTACTAAAGACGGCTCCCAACAAATATTAACTCCCGGTTTATTTTTTTCTAAAGTTTTCTCTATATCAGGTCCAGATTAAGCCCTGACTTAATTCGTACTCTGAACAATGTGGGTCACTTATGAATATAATTCAGCCAGCTGTGCTGGATCAAAACCGTAACTTCTCAGGAAGAAGAGGCAGGAGGATTGCTGAGAGTCCAATCACAGAAGTAAATTACAATCAAGTAATAAAAATAAGCAAATAATTGAATGAATTTTTTAAAAGTTAATGAATCAATGTTGTGACAAGAATTCAACCACGGGGCCGGGCGGTGGTGGCGCCACCTTTAATCCCAGCACTTGGGAGGCAGAGGCAGGCGGATTTCTGAGTTCGAGGCCAGCCTGGTCTACAGAGTGAGTTCCAGGACAGCCAGGGCTACACAGAGAAACCCTGTCTTGAAAAACAAAAACAAAAAACAACAAAAAAAAAAAAAAAAAGAGTGAGTTTGAGTCCAGCCTGGACTACATAGCCAGCTGTGGGCTACATAGTGAAACTCTGTATAAGTAGAAACAAGCTGCTAAAAGACAGACAGGACCCCCACTACATACATGCAGTATGCTCTATGCTTCAAAGTGGTATGACATAGCTAGGCTCCCCAAGCTTGGCTCTAAAACTTTGGAAATAAAAAGTAAGCTGAATGTGGTAGTGAATTCTTTTACTCCTAGCACTTGGGAAGGCAGAAACAGGTAGATCTCTAACTTCAATGGCAGCCTGGTCGACAAGTCAGCTCCTGGACAACCAGGGCTGTTACCCAGAGACAGTCTTGAAAAATGATGAAAAGAAAGAGGGAGACAGACAGACAGACAGAGAAGCAATTTGCCCATTTCATAAATTCTTCCCTGTCTTTGCCAGACAAGATCAATTTATTGAAAGAAGAATATGGGTTAATTCAGTATGTAGCTTATTTCCATCTTCTCTGAAAGGTGGTTAATATTGTTTCTGCTATAAGGAATGGGGCTCTGTTTTTTTTTTTTTTCCTGGATGCTGCTTTCCAAAATTAGATGGGGATTAGAGTTTGGAACTGGATGGGACAATGGTGAACAAATGATTGAGAGAGGCTCCACATGCTGCCCATATGGGGAGTTTGCTTTTGAGACCACCAAATAGTGAGTGAAATAAAATTCAAGTCTTCATCATGGCCACCGTGGAGACAGATGCTTACTGTGAGGAGGTAAAAGCCTTGTGGTTTTTTTGTTTTGTTTTTTAGGTTTTTCAAGACAGGGTTTCTCTGTGTAGCCCTTCCTGTCCTGGAACTCACTCTGTATACCAGGCTGGCCTCAAACTCAGAAATCAGCCTGCTTCTGCCTCCCAAGTGCTAGAATTAAAGGCATGTGCCACCAGTGCTGGGAGTTAAAAGCCTTCTAAGAAAAACCCTGAAAATACATTCTCTCCTAAATTTTTCCCTAGGATTATCTCCCTATACTTTGGACTTTGAAGAGCCACCCATACTCCTGCAGCTGGCTGCACAGAGCATTGTGAGGAAGAAGTTGCTGACCATCTCTATCCTGCAGGACCTAAGAAGGAAGCTCTTACCACCGCTGTTCAAGGAGGCTGACACTCAGAGAAAAGCAAAGACAATTAAGATCCTGGTGGAATACTGGCCCTACCTTGGCCTTCTTGTTGGGTTGCTGATAAGACCAACTTCCAAGCTATACTAGATGGAGTTGGCCCATGGCTGAAACAGAAGTAAGCCCCAGGTAAGCCAAATACCAGGTAGGGAAATCTGGACTTAGAAGAATGAGGTAAAAGGTAAATCAGAGGCTTTGGGTGGTATCTTAGAGGCCTACAGGAGCCTGGAAAACTTTTGAGTCTTTGTAGCAAATTAAATATGAGATACAGGTTGGTGCAGATGTCCCTGTGTCTCCACCAGGTAATAGAAATAAGAGCTGACATGCCAGGAGGTGGTGGCACATACCTTTAATCCTAGTACTTGGGAGACAGAGGCAAGTATATCTCTGAAATTGAGGCCAGCCTAGTCTATAGAGCTATAGAGGCAGGGATACACACAGAGAAATCCTGTCTTAAAAACAAACATAAAGAAATAGAAGCTGGCAGAAATCCAAGGCAACTGAGTGGAGAGAAACGGGACTGGTCTCCAGATGCAGCTCATGCACAGTGCCCTTGCTTGGCAAGCTAGAGGTGGTTGTATTGGAGACCCAGCACCGAAGATCATGAGTATATAGAAGACAGCAAGACAGCAGAACAGGGGACAAATAGCATCAGAGATGATGAAAAAAGTGTAGTGTCTCAATTTCTCTTCAGACCCATCTCCTGTTTTATTCATAGGATGAGGAAGCTTCAGGTGGTTCCTTGAAGAATGGATACCATGACTCCTGAGATTTTCAGGCCAGTGGAGACCAATGGGTAGAAACTATGCTTGAGAACCCATGAAGGAGGCAGTATATGAAAGTGTTTAGTGACCTTTCCTTTAAATCTTCTCAGCATGAAGATAAACACCAAACACATTTGTTGCAGTGGGCAAAGGACAGAGAGGGTTTCCTGCATCTGTGCTCTGAGAAGTTGATTGGATCATTAGAAGTAGCCAAGGAAAATAGCAGTAGTCCAAACTCCCTAATGTCTCCTTAACACCATCTTCTTTGTGCCATGAGAGCTAAGTGGTGGAAGAAGAGAATGAACAGGCTGAAGCACAAGAGCAGAAAGATGAGGCAGAGGTCCGAGTAAAACCAGCTTGTGCACCCACAAAATCTGCAGGAACAGAAGTGAGGGATGAAGGCCGGGACACTGGAACAAGTTGTTGGACTATAGGCTGCTATTGGTAAAAATTCTCAGTAGACCTGGAATGTCACCACCTCACTGAGATCACCTGCGAAAATGACTGCCTTTCTTACAAACAAAACAGTCCTGCTGGCCCTTTGTCCTGGACTTCTGGCATTCTGGACTAGTGCTGTTCTCTCTTGAGGCCAAGTGTAACTCATGTAAAATAAATCTTCTTGCTGTCAGCTGAAGAATCAAACAAAGGTGCCCAAGGTCAGGAAGGTGATAAAAATTGTACAACCAGAGTTCATCAAGGAGTTGGAACTGAATACAGTGGGGAATCTGTCTGAATTGGCAAAACTTGTTCCTTGCCATCAGCAAGATAAAAAATCTTCACAAACTCATGCTAGTACACTATGCATCTTTGGAAGAAGTACTTACACACCCTTAGTGGAGAGGAATGTCACCGAGATGATTTCTCTGTTCCCCAAACACAGCTATTTCCAGCATCTCACTATTGATGTCTATTTTCTCAAAGACCACATGAATGAGTTGTTCAGGTAAGAAAGGATGAAGAGCTGTTGCTGTTACCAGAGCAAACCTCTTTTTTCTACATAACAGAGTAGTGGGTACTAATATCTGCAGGCCACTGTATATTATACAATGAACATGGACGCATGATCTTGTTCCATGTTAACTGAATCAGGGCTCACCCACAAAGCTGAGCAATGAAGTGACGTAGATTATTTGGAGAGAGCTACCATGGTAGAAGACCAACCAGTTTTGTGAGTCCTATTTAGTGAGTTTTCCTCCACAGCAATCCTATCTGATCTAATGTGGAGGAATGGGGAAGAGAAGAGGCCACTGCATAGGGAGGGCTCAGATCTGCACAGTTTCCCAGGTGAGCTCTGTGTTTCCATTAGGTCTGGGAGAACAGGCCCTTGTTTTCCCCTAATTCCTAAACAGTATATAACTCTTTTGAGACCAAGGCTGGTCTAAGGGGATCAGGGAATGCAAAGGCTGGGGTTGAATGGTCAGAGGTAGGCTAGAACAAGGAAGAAGGCTTTAGACATGAAAATTACTCTGGGCTAGGACAGAGAATTTGGCTCAGATATTTTGGTCATCCTGATAAGCCCTTAGAAACAGTAATCATGGGAGTGTTCACAAAATTTTGTTTATTGCCTTGCTTGTTTTTTGACTATTTGTGCTTATTGTCTGGCTTGTTCTTTGACTGTTTGCATCCATTGTATTGCTAGTTCCTCAACCTAGAACTGACCTGAATACTTGCACATAATTAAAATGGTATAAAAGCAAAAACAGGAGGAGGGATGGGATAGAGGGTTCTAGGGAAGGGAAATGGGGAAAGAGGATGGCATCTGACATGTAAATAAATACAATATCCAATTTAAAAAGAGTGAAACCCTGTCTTGGAAAAAACCAAAAGAAAAAGAGTAAAGAGGTAAAGGAATTTATAACGGGGAGTCAATGGTTCTTTATAAAGTATCTTGATATATGGTCATATAGATTCCAAACTTCCTCTTTCTGTAGGCCCTCTTAGCCTACTGGATAACCCTAGGCTTTGCTTGTCACTAAAGACTAGGATAGGTAGCTAGGGAATAAGCCAGTCCCACAAAGAAGGTAATACCCACATGCTACAGTGGTGTAGCTTGGGTAAGCCAACAGGCTATGCTGGATGCCTTCCCAAGATCTCTCTGACCCCAGCAATGTGATCTCTCCCTAGGTGTCTTGAGGCTTTCTTGGTGTCCCTGACCATTATGGTGTCCCTGACCATTGCTCTGTGCCAGATCCCTCAATCAGAGTTGGAGTCATTTGCCCAGCATTGGAACTATGGTCAGCTTAAACATCTATGACCTGGCCCACTTGGGTCAGTCAATGGGGTCTGCAAGAGAGAGAGTGAGGATGGAGGGGCAAGAAGAATGGAGACAAGCCACGGTGTCTGATCAAGTCCCCAGGCCCAAGTCTCATTTATTGAAAGGCAATTATGGGTATATAAGCACAAGCAGGGGAGTGCAGCTGGAGACACTCAACCACAAGAGCCTTACAGCTGGGGACACTAAACAACAAATCCAAGATATGTCTGAGAAAAACAAGATTTTACCAGAATGTGCTCAGCTGTCATAGGCTGCTTACAAAAACATCATGCTAGAAAAACAAGTCTCTTGTCAGGGTGGGAAAATATCAATCTTCAAATATATGGCCTGAGATGTCTGCAAAGACGACAGTCGCTTTTTGACTAAAAGTTGGCTCCCAAAATATCTATGCGTAAAAGGTTTCTCTTTAACTACATTGAATATCACACCTCTCAAATTCTTTTTAGAAAGTATTACAGATACTCTGCAGACTCTGGAATTAGAAGACTGTAGGGTGAATGACTCTCACTTCAGTATCTTTCTGCCTGCCCTGACCCAATGCACCCATCTCACTAGCATCAATTTTTATGACAATAAAATCTCCATGGATGCTCTGAAGGACCTTGTGCACCATACCACCAACATGACCAGCTGACCATGGAACTGTACTCTGCTCCAGTAGAGGTCTATAATGAGTGGAGGTATGTTCAAGTAGAGATATTTTCTCAGCATTATTGTAAGCTCATGCACACACTCATGGCTCTAAGGCAGCCCAAGTCAATCTGCTTTGGTACCTATTCCTGTTCTGACTGTGATACACGTTGTATCTTTGAAAAGAAGGTCACATTTTGTGAATGCTTGGAGGAACAACAGGAATATTCCTTCTGAATACTAAGAAATGAATGCCTAGGGACTCATCCATGGGACCCAGAACACATGGCTTTGGAATATTTTTCACTGTGACAACCCAAAGATGGAGGTGAACCAGAGGCAGAGAGATATGGGCCCCCACCCCCATTATCCATCCTGTTTTCTTTGTAATGTCTTCTCACTTGTCCCCTTCCCTGTTTTTATCATCTCTCATACACTGATTGTGCTGAGATAAAATCCCTACAGTTTTCAAAATTCTTTTGCTGTTCTAGGGCAGGTCAATACTGTTGACCTTAGTCAAAAGATGAGTTCTTCGTTCTCCTTGTCAAAGCTTCTCTCTTAATCTGAAATTACCAATGGAACAATCTTCTTTCCCAAGGACTTCCAAAGATTCTGGAATACACATGTTCTGTGTCTCTAACAAGTCACTTGAGTTCTGGCTTTCATTTTTCAGAGCCCAGTAGTGACCTCTATTGATTTACTGCCAACAAAAACAATGTGACCTCCAGGTTATAACCACATAATCCATGACAATCTAGACATCTCTTACTAAGAAAGTAGTCCTCATTTCTATGAGTGGAAGTTTCTATGTTTCTATGGGTGTTTCTCCACTCTGTGTTTTTATGAGCTCAGAACAATGTTGTGCAAATCATCTAGCAAGATATTACCAATGTCAGAGATCTCAGTGTCGCCAGGGTAACCTCACAGGTAAGCTGTGTGTTTCAGCAGCTTCTTCAGGCTATATATGGACAGGAAGTTCTTACAAAATTGACCTCGGTGAACTGGGAGCACTGGATCAGTGCAGGTAGGGGGGCACTGATTTGGAACTCCATGATCCTTCAATTTTAGGGTCTGCAGTGTAGCTTTCAGTCTTTCTAGAAGTGGATGACTTAAATCTAAAAAGATGACGCCACTCAGGTCCGTGTGTTTGAGCTGATGGATACTTGGACAGTGGCACAGATAACTCATATCTGACTCTGACAGCATACTCCAAGTGATTGCCATGGTCTCTAAGGGACTCTCTAAGCACCTGGGAATGGGAACAGGAGTTGATCTCAGGAAATTTCAAGATAATGGTAAGGAGAAAGCTTAGTTAGGGTTTTACTGCTATGAAAAGACACCATGACCAAGGCACTCCATTGTAAGGACAATATTTAATTGGGGCTGGCTTACAGGTTCAGATGTTCAGTCTATTATCAAGGTTGGAACATGGCAGCATCCATGGTGCAGGCAGAGCTGAGAGTTCTACATCTTCATCTGAAGGCTGCTAGTAGAATACTAGCTTCTGGGAAGCAAGAAAAAGGACATTAAAGCCCACACCCACAGTAACACACCTCTCTAACAGGGCCACACCCCCTAATAGTGTCACTCACTGGGCCAAGCATTTGCAAACCATCACATTCTATTCTCTGACGCCATAGACTTGTTCAAATATGTGAGTCTACAGGGTCATACCTAAACATAGACTAATGCAAAATACATTTATTCTAACTTTAAAAAGTCCTTATAGTCTACAGAAGTCTCAACAGTGTTAAAAGTCTAAATTTCAAAGTCTCTTCTGAGATTCATCAAATCACTTAGCTGTAAGCCCCAAAGCAAGACAGGAAACCAGCTGGACAAATTCCAAAATCTGCATCTCCATGTCTGATGTCAAAGCAATCCTTAGATCACCAAATCATTTTTCACCTTGTTGACTGCAACAAACTACTTTTTCTTTTTTTAAAGATTTATTTATATATTGATTGATTTGATTGATTGATTGATTTAATGTATGTGAGTACACTGTGGCTCTTCAGACACACCAGATGAGGGCATCAGATCCCATTACAGATGGTTGTGAGCCACCATGTGATTGTGAAAAATTGAACTCAAGACGTCTGGAAGAGCAGTCAGTGCTCTTAACCACTGAGCCATCTCTCCAGCCCCCAACAAACTACTTTCTTTTTGGCTGGTTCCACTTCCTGTTAGCAGCTTTCCTCAACAGATATCTCATAGCTCTGGCATCTCCAACATCTTGGGACTTCTAAGGCAACTTTGTTGGGAGCTGACTTTAAGCAGAAAGCAGCTATCAACTTTGCAGCCATCTTGAGCCATATACCCTGACATGAGACTTGTTTTTCAACAGCCTACAACAGCTGAAGCACACTCTGATATCCCACATATTTTGTTTTGCTGTTTACTGCCTGGAGCTGCAAGGCACATGTGGTATCCATGCCTGCAAGACATGTGTTTCACGTGCTATCCACGTGCTATCCATGACATACATGCCTGTAAGGCGCACTAGGTATCCAAGCCTGCAAGGCATATGGTTCACATGCTATCGATGCTATAAAGGCCTGTAAGTCTTACATCATATCCACACCTGCAAGGCACGTGATATTCACGAGCCTACAAGGCAAGTGGCAAAAGCCTATAAATACCTCAGATTTCCCTTCAATATGAGAAACAATAAGAGAATACAGGAGACCAAAGACTATGGGAGACAATGAGAGAGACAATACAGGAGAGAGAGAGATACAATAAACGAGACTTGAGACTTGATCAGACCCTCTGTCTTGTCTCCATTCTTCGAGTCTCTCCCCCTTCTCTCTCTCTCTCCTCTCTCTCTCTCTCTCTCTCTCTCTCTCTCTCTCTCTCTCTCTCTTAACACTGACCCGCAGACCAGAGTGGCAGCTTGGGCCAGGAAACAGTGGCCGCCAAGTGTGCAGTGGAGAGGGCCGCAACACAACTTCAATGTTACAGCTTCTTGTTCCAGTGTCTGAGATCCACACATGATCTGGGCTCTTCCAAAGGGCTGGCATCACTTCTCCAGCTCTGCCCGCTGTAGCACTGTAGACTCTGGTTAATGTACTTCACTGCTGCTTGCTGGGACTGGAACATGGCCCCCTTGTTCTATTACATTACCACCAGCTGTCTGTTTTCCAACTCCTTCACTGCCTAAGCTTGGCTGTCCTGTAACATGCTCTTTAGACTGACTTTGAACTCAGAGATCTGCATGCTTCTTTCTGTTGCAGGGGGTATTAGCAAAGTGTCTGAGAGGCTTCCTGGCTCTGCAGCCAAGTTCCCACACTAAGCCCATTTTGTCTCAGCAAGCTCTCTGATGAGGCTGGAGCTCCGGAGCTGGTTCTGCTCACCTACTCTCTCTAGCTTGCCCCCATAGCCAACAGTCACTGTGCTTCTAGCTTTGCTTTGCTTGTCCCTGGAGCCACAAGTTCCTTCACAGCCATAACCACCCAGTTGTCCGTGGACCCACGTTCCAGTAACCCAGTAAATCAAATTTCTAGATGCTTAAAGTAAACCAATGGATTTATATATAGCAATAAACTCTCAAGACACAAGATGCCCACACAACTTAGAAAGTTATTCTGATTTTCCTAACCTTTAGTTTTCATATCTACCCATTTACTTGAAACCATGGGGTCCACTGCCATTTCGCCTTCCTACTCTCCCGTTTCTCCCTGTGCACCTGTCCCTCTTCCACCCTTAACTCCAATTCCCTTTTTCCTGTCTAATTACAGACCTCCCACTGCAAATATATTGGTCAGAGAAATTTCTGCCACATCTTTCTTAACCACTGGGATTAAAGCTGTGATCACCAAGCCTGGGTTTAAGTTTTTCCTTCACCTAGAACTTGTTGTGTTCTAGACTGGTTTTGAAACCAGAGATCTGCTGGTCTTTGCCTCCTGGTTTATACTACCTTGCTTGGACTTAAACTGAGTTGGGTGGGAGCTTGACTCAAGGTCACCACTCCCTTAATTCAATTTACTATCCTTGAACACAGGATTCAGTTCCATTTTACTTCCTGGTGCCCCTTTAATACTTGAACCCTGGATTTTATATTTTCCCTTTCTCAGTTTGCTATGCTTGTCTACAATACTCTTCATAAGCCTTAATCAAAGAACAAAGTCTATGACGGGATTCATCAGGACCTGTCTGGGAAATTGTGGGAAAAAACATGAGGGGTAGTCTGGTGGTTGGGACAAAATCCCAAGGGCCAGTGACAGGGTTCCGGGCGGCAGAGGGTCCCACATTGACACAGCCACTGTGGGCGGGCAGGCTTCTGGCTGCATCAGGAAGGTTCAGAGTTCCAAAGGCTGGGAACCTGGTAGCCGGCCCAGGAGACACATGGAGTCCAGTTTTCCAAAGCTTTTATTGTTCATCGCATGTTGAATGGGTGTAGATGGTTCGAGTTCCCCCAGGGGAGCCTGGCTTTTATAGGGAGGGGAAAGGGGAAGGGAATAACTTAATTAGGTACCACCCCCGGCCTTTAGATAACTCATTAATATTTTAATCTCTGGGGGCGGAGACCATTAATCACACCCTCTACCTGTACCCTACAGGTGACTGAAGGTTGCAGGTTGAATGGAGATCAGACCTCATGTCAGGGGCCTGGGTTCTGGGGGCGTGGCTGAACACCCACAACCCAAGAACCAGGATACCCTTCCACAGCCTGACAGGCAATAGCAACAAAAAGCCCTAGAGAAGATGCCAAGGGGAGGTCTGGAATCCTGGAGGTGTGAACAGGGTGAGGGGAGGACTGGCTGAACACCTGTGCATCTCATAGCTCTATTAATCCCCTCTTCATCTTCAGTCAGTGACCACTGGGAGACAGGACTGAGATCCACCCTCAGGCAGCTTCTCGGGATAGCAAATCATCCCAAAATGGCCCACAGACAATTCTTCTTGATTTCTCAGATGAATATATTGAAGATCTCGTGTTGAGCCAGTTTTGTAAATGGAGTCGATTACATGCTACCCTTGGATGTTTCAAAAACAAAAACATGTTGGGCAGTGGTGGCACATGCCTTTAATCCCAGCACTTGGGAGGCAGAGGCAGGCGCGGATCTCTGAGTTCGAGGCCAGTCTGGTCTAAAAAGAGTGAGTTTCAGGAAAACCAGGGCTACACAGAGAAACCCTGTCCAAAAAAAAAAAAAAAAAAAAAAAAAAAAAAAAAAAAAAAAAAAAAAAAAAAAAAAAGAAAGAAACAAAGAAAGAAAGAAAGAAAGAAAGAAGAAACCAGGCATGTAGGCTTGGCGCTCAGCAGGCGGAGACAGTCAGATTACTCTGTTTATAGCCAGCTTGATCCACATAAAGAGTTCCCCATAAAGCCAATTTATCAAGCCATACCAAGTCTCCAACAAAATACATGAATTACTGACAAAATTATTAAAATTCCTGATTTAATCATGTGCACCCAGTAAGACAGGTCAATGATAAAGTCTTACTCTGTCCCATATGGTATCCAAGCCTGCAAGGCGCACAGTGCACTTGCTATCTAAGCTATAGACACCTGTAAGGCTTACATCATATCCACACCTGCAAGGCACGTGATATTCATGTGCTTACAAGGCACATGGCAAAAGCCTATAAATACCGCAGATTTCCCTTCAATAGAGAGAATACGGGAGACAATGAGGGAGGGAAAATGAGGGGGAGACAATGAGAGAGACACAATAAACAAGACTTGAGACTTGATCAGAACCTCTGTCTTGTCTCCATTCTTCGAGTCTCTTCCCCTTTATCCTCTCTCTCTCTCTCTCTCTCTCTCTCTCTCTCTCTCTCTCTCTCTCTCTCTCTCTCTTTGGGAAACAGTGGCTGCCAAGCATGAAGTGGAGAGGACCTCATCATATATGGCTGGAGCTGAGGATCTCTCCAAGTGTGTTCCCAGGCTGGCTGCTTAGACCCTAGGAGCTCTGGTTGGTTGGTATTGTCTCTTTCCCCATGGGGCCACAAACCCCTTCAGCTCCTTCATTCTTCTCTCTAATTCCTTCATTGGGGACCCCATGCTCAGTTCAATAGCTGGCTGCCAGCAACCTCCTCTGTATACGCAGCCTCTGGCAGAGCCTCTCAGGAGACAGCTATATTTACACTCAGAAAACACACACTAGAAAACCCTCACACATTTGAGTATGTAAGCACACACTGAACAATTCAATCAGTAGACTCTTCACTTTCTAATTTACTATTTTTGAGTTCACACAATCAACTATGATTCAATAAATCTACCACAAGAAGAACCAATCACAAAGATCCAGAAGATGGAATCTTGTGCTTAGGGGTGGGGCTACATGGGTTGGGTGTGCTATAAAAGAGTTAAGACACTCAGAGTTCTGGAGACTACAGTCTTTGCCTGACCTCACTGGGAATAGGACCTCTCTCACCAGTATCCTGATCAGGTAAGTCACTTGTCACTCTCCTCTATCAGGAGGCCTCTCACAGTCTGGACAGGCATATTACTAACTCAACTACATTTCAAGATGCTGGATTTAAAATAAAATAGGGCAAATTCATATATATATATATATATATATATATATATATATATATATCGAAAATGATGGTGATGAAAATGATGATAATTTGCTTCTATTGGGTTTGGTGTTAATGAGAAATTCACATTGCACTGGAATTTTCATGTTAATAGGTTCATTTGAGTACTATTAGGAGATGTGGTCTTGTCCCTTCTTCTAACCACGTGGGAGCCAGTCTTCCCCTAATGGTCTTCAAATGAAGACATAGAATTCTCAGCTCCTCCTGCACCATGCCTGGCTGGACACTGCCATTCTCCCATCATAATGATAATGGATGGAAACTCTAAAGCTATAAGCTAGAACAAATTGAATGTTTCCATAACAGTTGCCTTGGTCATGGTTTCTATTCACAGCAGTAAAACCCTAAGACCCTAAATAGCTACCGAGGACTCGAGTATTGTTGTCATAGGCCTAAGCTTTTGTTTGGAAGAGTGTGGGTTTTTTGGACTTTGCATCTGGAAAGTCATGGAATGCCTTAAGTGGGGCTTAATGGGCTGTCCTAGTAGGAATATGGAAGAGTTGGTTGTTGAGAGTGATTTGAACTGTGCAGACCTGCCATAAGAGGTTTCAGTGGAGAAGAATTTTAGTATGTGGCCTAGTGATCATTTTTGTGCTATTTTGGTGAAGAATGTGGCTGCCTTTTGCCCTTGTCTGAAGAGTCTGCCTGAGGCTGAGGCTAAGGCTAAGGTGAAGAGAATGAGATTAATTGCATTGACAAAGGAAGTCTCAGCAAAGGCCAGCATAGACTTTGTCCTCTGGCTTACTATCACAAAGAGCATTTTTATCAATTATAGCAAGCTTAGAAATGAAAACCACAAAATATATAGTTTAGGTAATAATAAAGGGGCACCAGGACATGGAATAGAATTTAATCCTGTGCTTAGGAGATTAAGAGAAAGTGGTGATCTCAGAGCAAGATCCCACCCAGCTAAACTTATTTTTTGTGTTTGCAGTCAAACAAGGAGTAGTTTGGACTTTTAATCTGGAAAGAAATATAATCTAGAAATGGAGGGCACATGTGTAATCCAGATTTTGAGGCTGGAAGACACACTCTTTTGATCCAGATCTTTAGGCATAGTGACCATTAAAAAACTAGGCCCAGGCATTGTGGTATATATCTTTAATTCCAGGAGACAAACCCAGCCATATTCAAACCACCACAAACCTTACTACCAAACCATTTCCTATCATATGTTATTTGAAATCTACTACTCAGGAGAAGCATGAAAGTATAATATGTAGCTTAACTTTCCCCAGAATCCTCCTTACTCCTCCTCCAAAATGCTGATATTAGAGGCTCCTACTACCACACCTGGCAGCTATGCAGTATTTTACAAGCAAAGTGCACTAGCCAGGTGTTGTTGCTAAAACAGAGTATTCTAATCCTCCCAGTGGCAGTTAGGACCATGGCAAGGGGGGGGGCAAGCCTAGGCTACAAAATGAGTTCCATTCAGGTTTTGAACTGTGCCCAATTTCACTGTAGCCTCCACTCTAGGCAACAACATATTTTAAAAAGGAAACAAATCTAGATGGTTTTCCTAAAGTCATTCTTTTCCCAGACCTCAATGAACATGGGAAATCCCCTTCCTTGTAGCCCCCTACACTGGCTTCTCCACCTCAGACTCACAGTCTTTCTGGATGCTCTCATTCAGTCATGGCTGCTTTGAGGACCCATGAGGTTTGGCTTTACATTTCAGACAGAGTCTGTCAGACACTTAGGCACCTTTTTTTTTCCTTCCTTCCTGCCTTCCTGCCTTCCTTCCTTTCTTTCTACATTTCTTTCTTTTGTTTTTAGTTTTCCATACAAGGTTTCTTTGTATATCATTAGTTGTCCTAGAACTAGCTCTGTAGACTAAGCTGGCCTCAAACTAACAGAGATCTCCTTGCCTCTGCCTTCTGAGTGCTTAGAATAAAGCTATGTGCTACCACTACACAATGGCAATGCCATTCCTTGAGGAACTCCAAATATGATCAGTGCATGCTTTGTCACATAAAAGATGCTGATCAGACTGCTTGCCCCTGACCAACCTTTTCAAAAGGGAATAAGATTCAGAGGAGCAACGACAAGTGGTTGTTACCTCATGTGCCAATGGTTAGTTTGTGCACTGCTGCAGATTCTTGTGAGAGACCCTATATGCAGAGAGTGATGAGGGTTTGGCTTTGTGACCACCAGATTTTACAACAGGACATGCTGAGTTCCACACTGTGGCCAAAGCAGGGACTCTGGCACTTTGGTGATTCCTTGGTACACGGATTTACACATTCCCAAGACATATCTTGAAAACTGGATTTCTGAATGCTTCAACAGGTCCATTCTGACTGAAGATTCATCAAGATGAGCTTCCAGGTCCCACCCACACTCCAGAGCTTGGCAGTACAGAGCTTGTTGAAGAATGAAGCCTTGGCCATGTCTGCTCTGCAGAAGCTGCCGAGAGTGTTCTTCCCACCACTCTTCAAGGCAGCCTTCATTGGCAGACACACAAAGATACTGAAGGCAATGGTGGCAGCCTGGCCCTTTCCCTGCCTCCCTGTGGGGGCACTGATGAAATTCCATGACATGATGATATTGCAAGCTGTGCTGGATGGTGTAGACATGCAGCTGATAGGAAATTTTCACCCAAGGTAAGTAAGAACCATGTAATGCCAAAAGGCTTATATTTATGTGTAGGGAGGAGGACATCTGGGTTCATGAAGAATAAGGGTCAAAGGTGTATCAGAGGCTTCTGTTGGCATCATCTTAAAGAGTCCTGGACAGCTGTTGAGTCCTTGTATCAAATGTCCATTAAGTATGCAGTACACCTTGGAACCCATGTAGCTACATGACCCTGTATCTCTACCAAGTAATAGACATAGGAACAGCAGAAGTCCAGAGTAACAAATGGAGGAAGCAGGGCAGATCTCCAAATGCAGTTAAGGCCCTTGCCCAGCAGGCTTGAGTTGCTATATGGAGACCCAGCACTGGAAACTTAAATCTGTAGAGGACAGACAGACAGAGTACAAAAGCTAGCAGCTAACAGGTCAAGAAAAAGCTGTCTAATGGCTAATCCTCCTTACACTTCTACCTGTTTTACCCACAGAAGACAGAAGCTTCAAGTGCTAGACCTTAGGAATGTGCACCATGACTTCTGGGATGTTTCAGCTGGACCAGTTGATGGAGACCACTCAGCAGAGACTGTGTGTGAAAAGCAAATACCAACACGCCCTCATCGATATGCACTGAGGCAACGTTTGAAGGTGGTCACTGACCTTCACCTTGAGTTTGATCTGGATGAATACCAAACTTATCTATTGCAGTGGGCACAGGAGAGAAGAGGTTCCCTGCACCTGTGCTGTGTGAAGATGCAGATAAGGGGATTGTCTATGTCCACAGTCAAGAAGGTCTTCAAGATTTTCCAGCCACAGTGCATTGAGGAGTTAGAACTGAATACAGGGTGGACTCTGTCCACATTGGCAGGCTTTGCACCTTGCCTGGGTCAGATGAAACATCTTCGTAAACTCCTTCTAACAGTAGTCCATGAGAATCTCTTTAATTTTCTAATTACGTCAACAGACACACAGGAGAAGAGAGTCACCAAGTTCATTTCTCAGTTCTCCAAATTCAACTGTCTCCAGCATCTCAATATGATTGGTGTCTACTTTCTTGAGGACCGCCTGGATGAATTGCTTCGGTAAGGAAGGAGGAAGAGCTCTTTTTGATTCTACAGCAAACGTTCCTTGTTTCCCATATAGATGAGTGGCCATTGTAGATTTAGCAATAATGATCAAGTCTTATCATGATGGCCACTGTTAACAACCTAGAATGGTGTGACCTGAGTGGAAGACTCCAACAGGCTGCACTGGATGCTCACTGCCATCCCACAGGGACACTGACCCCAGATATGTGGTTTCCCCTGCTCTAGGTTAGCCCTGTCACTCTATGCCAAACTGATCTCACTGTCTCTCTTCAGGTGTCTGAAGACCCCATTGGAGTTTCTGTCCATTACTCTCTGCAAGTTCTCACAATCAGACTTGGAGTCCTTTGCCCAGTGTCAGAGCCTCCATCATCTCAAACATCTGCATTTAGCAGGCATCATTTTGTGTGATCTGAGTCTTGTGCCTCTCAGAATTCTCCTAGAAAAAGTCGCAGACACTCTGAAGACCCTGCAATTAGAACATTGTAGAATGACAGACTCTCAGCTCAGTGCACTTTTCCCTGCCCTGAGTCGGTGCTCTCAGCTCATTGAGTTCAACTTCTATGACAATGACATCTCCATGGCTGTCCTAAGGAACTTTCTGCATCACACAGCCAACCTAAAGCAGCTGAATGTCGAGTTTTACCCTGCCCCTCTGGAATGCTATGAAACTGGTTCTGTCATCAGAGCAGAGACATTTTTCCAGCTTTCTTCTGAGCTTATGAACACACTTTGTACTTTAAGGCAGCCCCAGTTTGTCTCCTTTGCCTCTCAGATATGCCTTCAGTGTTCATGGCGCTGTATCTATAACATGGAGACCAGACTTTGCCATTGTTGGCAGTAAATAGGAGAAGGTTCCTTTGGTTACTAAGAAATGAAACTCTAGGGACAAGTCTATGACCAAGGGGCTCCTGAACACATGCCTTCTTATATTATTCAATGTGTTGGAAACAAATAGGCTGACTTTGACATCTAGAGAGTGGAAATATGAGGAGAAAAAACTAATGGAATCATACAGCTGTGCATTTCAATATGTGGATCTGTCCAAGACTAGATGTTCAACCAGTCACTTCTGTATTTAATTCTCAAATGGACTATAATTGTATTAAGTCAGTAATCATGGTTAGTTAAATAAATACATAAGTAAATAAATAAATTAATTAATACCTGTTATTAAAACTCTAGGTGGAGGTGGCTCAGTAGATAACAGCACTGCCTTCTCCTACCAGACACCTGAGTGTGATTCCTGACATCCACCAGGCATCTCACAGCCATCTGTAAATATAGTTCCAGAGGCTCTGGCTCTGATATGCTCTCTGGCCTCCTCAAGAACTAGACAAATGCTTGGTACACAAATATAGCATGCTGACATAATCTTCATACAAATTAATTAAATAACAAAAACAAGAAGAGGAACCTTGTAGACTTGTAATAGGTCAGGGTAATATCCCTGATAAATCCCAGTGTTCTTTTGTGTTGAGAACTGCATTGGCCCATGTTTGGGCACCAAAAAAATGTTGGGGCCTAGGCTGCCCCACTTTGGGTGGCCTAAAATGTTGTGGCCCTCTCCACTCTGCGCTTGGCAGCCAGTGTATCCCAGCCCAAGCGGCCGCTCTGGTCCCCGAGGGTCAGAGTTCAGCATGAGAGAGAGTGAGAATGGACTCAAAGAATGGAGACCAGACAGAGTGTGTTTCAATCCCGTTTATTCTTCAGTCTCTCTTCCTAGTCCAAGTCCCAAGTCTTGAGTTCCTAGTTCCTAGTTCCCAGTTGTACTCCTCCTAGTTCCTAGTTGTACTCAATCTGTTCTCTTCCGAGTGTCTAATGTCTACTCCTACTCCTAGTGTCTGAATCTCTGTTACTCCAAATTGTTCTCTGCCTTTTATATGTCTCACTTCTGAGCCATGCATTTAGGTCACGCCTTTAAGTCATGCCCTTGGTTCTTCTCTCTAAATCTGATCTCTAAGTCACACCTTTAATCTCACACACCTTTAATCTCACACACCCAAGGAAAGTCCTAGGTATCGAAAGCAAGATGTTATCACAGTATGCTCAGCTGTTGTAGGCTATTGTAATCCAAGTCTCAGGTCAGGGTATATGGCTCAAGATGGCTGCAAAGCTGATAGCCGCTTTCTGCTAAAAGTCTGCTCGCAACACTTTTGGTCTTGTTTTTTTTTTTTTTTTTTTTTTTTTTTTCAATGGGTATGTTACAATGTGTATTAATCATCACTAAGCAGTGTGTGGTGTTCTGTTCTTAGAGGAATTTTCCTTATGCAGACAGGTTCAACAGGTGCTGCCTTTTCCATCTCTATAATATTTTAGAAGCCAGTTTTCAGAAGAAGGCATTTGAAAGTTAACCCTGGAGTTTGAGATGGCTCATCAGTAGAGAGTACTGAGGACCTATGTGTGATTCCCAGCACCCACATGGCAATTGCTAACTGTAACTCCACTTCCAGGGACCTGATCTCCTCTTTTGGCCTCAACTGGCAATACACAGCCAACATGTATTCACACAGACACACCTTCACATGAATGAAAATAAAAATAGTTTAAAAGGAAATGAGTATGTGTAGCCAAGACTGCTCAACATGCAAAGGAACCCATAGCCAAGCTTACCAATCTGAGTTTGATCCATGCATGAGACCCACATGATGGAAGGGGAACACTGACTCCCAAAATTGAACTTTTACTTCCATGAGTCTGCAATGGTGCTATGTAAAGTGCAGGCATCCACATAAAAATATATGGTAGTAGTCCCAGCATTGTAGGTGAATGCTGAGTTCCATATAACATGAGAAACTCTGCAGCACCTCCTCCTCACTAATAATGTGAACAAAAGTAAAAAACGTGAACTGAAGAGGTCCTAAAAGATAGCTCAGCAGTTACAAAGCACATGATGTTCATGCAGGGAGCCTTGGTTCAGAGAAGGCATCTGTGCTATAATGGAGATCCTTTCCTAAGACAGGACATTAAACAGAGGTCTGGGGAGGTCACCTGAAAGAGACCAGTGGGGGGGGGGGGCAGGCAACGATGCAAAGAAACAGGGCTTGCTATGGGCTGATCAAACAGTAATTTTTAATTTTTAACACAGGAGTTATATACACAAAAAGGCAGGATGTGGGGACAGGGATGACACAGGAGTGTAGGTGTTCAGCGTTAGTACAGACATCTTCCAGAACAGTGTGTCAGCTGGATGAAGGTTCAGGGGACAGGACACTATGACTCTGCCTATGATTCATTTGTCCTAATCTAAGTTGGTACTGTCTACAAGGTCACATATCTACCAGGTCTATGACTAGAGCCTGGCAACTATCTACCAAAGCTGTTGTTTTACAATAGCTTCTAGCCATCTGTTCTAGTGTTTTTACCCAGAGACTTAAGACTTTGTGCTAGCAGGCATGCATGTTAGGCCTACTGCTGTCTTCAACCATAATTTCAGGCTGATTCCAGGCCTTCAGTTTATAGACAGAGATACCCCTGACAAAAGATGGTTTGACTGTGTTTGTGTTGATATTGTCTTCTGTTAATGGTGTTTTATGAATTGCTGCTGGGCCAGTGACCTTTAGATACCTTTTAGAAAATGGACATTTTTCTTCCACACATTATGATGGATGTTAAGACTGCAATTCTAACCTCATGTCTCTGTCTCTGTCTCTGTCTCTGTCTCTGTCTCTCTCTCTCTCTCTCTCTCTCTCTCTCTTTCTGTATGTGTGTGTGTTTATTGCATTGTGAGTATTGATTTATGCATGTCATGATGTTTATGTAGACACTAGAGGACATTTTTTGCACTTTGGTTCTCTTTTGCCACAGTAGGGATCAAACTCAAGTCCTTTGGATTTGTATGGTAAGGGCTTTCATCCACTCAGCCATCTCTACTGGCCATTTCTTATCATTTTGAACAGAAGTGTTGAAATAAATGAAAAATCAGAACAATGTGGAAGTTGACAAGTGTAGACAGATCATTATTTGTTGGGAGCTGACTTTTAGCAGAAAGCGGCTATCAGCTTTGCAGCCATCTCAAGCCATATACCCTGACATGAGACTTGTTTTTCTACAGCCTACAACAGCTGAAGCACACTCTGATATCCCACATATTTTGTTTTGCTGTTTACTGCCCCCAGCTGCAAGGTGCAAGTGGTATCCATGCCTGCAAGGCATGAAGTTCACGGGCTATCCATGCTATAGACACCTGCAAGGCTTATGTCATATCCACACCTGCAAGGCACGTGATAGTCACTCAACTACAAGGCACGTGGCAAAAGCCTATAAGTACCCTAGATTTCCCTTCAATAGAGAGAATACGGGAGACAATGAGAGAGAGAATAAAGGAGACTTGAGACTTGATCAGAAGCCTCCTGTCTTGTCTCCATTCTTCTTGTCGTTTGCAACACATTCTCTCTTGCTAGACCCAGACCTTTGGAACAGAGCAGGCCATTACAATTATTGACTACCTAGTCAGTTTGAGGCCAGCCATGGATACATAAGACTCTGACTTAACAAAATAAAAAAGATTTTAGTACTCTAATACTTAAAGTTGTGAGCCTTTAAATTCATGACAAACCTATACATGAGAACAATATGGTGGACATGTCTTTCATTTCTGAACTTGAAGGTAGAAGCAAGATAATCTTTGATGTGAGGCCAGCTGTGTCTACATAGTGAATTCCAGTGCCACAGACTGAACCTCTTCTCAAACTAGCAAAATCTGCACATGAAACTTTAAAATCATCTCTATAGAATGACCAACAATGCATAAATTCCTGATTCAATTTGCTCAGCTCATGGGTGGCAGTGTTTCATGAAGATAAGTTTACTCACATATTGTTGGGAGCCGACTTTAGTAAAAAGCAGCTAGATCAACTTTGCAGCTATCTGGAACTATATACCCCGATGAAAGATTTGGTTGTCAAAAGCCTATAACAGCTGAAGCACACTCTGATAAATATATTGTTTATCCCACATAGCTTGTTTTGCTGTTTAGTGACCTCAGCTGTATGGTGCACATGGTAAAGTGTTTTCACCTGTGTTCTCCTGCGTGTGTATATAAATACCTCAGAATTCTCTTCAAAGAAGAGACTTGATCACACCCTGTCTTGTCTCCATTCTTTGCGTCTCCTGCCCCTGCAGCCCCACTCTCTCTCTTGACCAGAGCACTTAGCCCCAAAGCATTGACACAGAGTAAAGGTTACCAACAACATATAAGACTGATTATTCAGCCCCAACATTTGAACACAAGTGGAATAACCTGATGTTATAAAATGGAGTCACTCCAAGGCTGAAAGATACATATTCTTTGAAACTACTAAACAGAAAAGGGCATAGATTGACCTCAAAAACATTCAAGTTAAGCTATAGCAAGTCAAGCATAGTGACACATGCCCACAATCCAAGTACATAGGAGGTAGAGGCAGGAGAATCAGGAGTTCAAGACCAGCCTGGACTACAGATTGAGACCATGTCTCAAAAAAAAAAATAAGACCAAAATAATGACTTGAGTCAAGGACATGAAACCAACACTAGACCTATGAAGAACAAGGCCTGTTGGCAAAAGCCTGTAATCTGAGCTACTCAGTAATCCTCCAGCTACCCTGGAGGCTGTGGCAGCAGAATCACAGAAACATATGAAAAATTCTTTTAGAAACTCACTAGCACAAAGGATAACTTAATAGAATTTTTTTAAACAGGAGTTTATGTAGGCATAATGATGCATCCCTTTAATCCATAACTGGGGAGGCAGAGGCACATGGATCTGTGAGTTGGATGACAGCCTCGTCTATGTGGGGAATTTTAGGATGATCACTACCATGTGGCAAGAAAATGAATAGATTTCTTAGAATGGTTTACAGGCTTTGGTTCAGCTAATTCAACTATGGATTTCTACCAACTGAAATTCCAAGAGTCAGTTGTCATTCAGTCCATGAGGATAGATGTCTCAGGTGTTCAGTACATGCTGGAATCCCAAAGAAGTGCTTCTAATGCCAGTGAAGGTAAGGACTTGCTAGCAAGAACAAGCAGGCAAAGAGGAAGCCTCCCTTTTCTATACTCTTTATTTAGACTGCTTGAAGAAGGTGTTCCCCAGATTAAAGATGGATCTTTGTACTTATGCTTAGGCATAAATATTTGCAAACTCCTTTTAACAAGGCTTCTACCTTCTCCTCTAACACACCACCCAGAAGTAGTGGAAGAGAAAAGTTGTTAGGGTGTGGGGGAAGTAGAACTATTCAGCAATAATTCTTTGGCAGCAGTTCAGTTCCATAGCAAACTATGACTCAGCAGCTGCAGACCAGTCCTCTAGGCAGGCAGACAGCAGGCATGAACCAGCAGCTAAAGTCCAGTCTTTTTAGCAGGCAAAGACCAGGCATGAACTGGCAGTAATTCAATCCTGAAGAAGCCACCAGGCTCTAAGACCTGCCTGAGGTGAGGCTACTAAAACAGCAAGCTGCCTTCGTGGGACCAAAATCTCTCCCACCTATGCCCAACAAGGCCATCCTCCCCTACATATACAGCTGGGGTCATGTGTCCCTCGCTATGTGCTCCTAGGCTGGTGGTTTAGACCCTGGGGAGCTCTGGCTGGTTGGTATTGTTGCTCTCCTCATGGGGCCACCAACCCTTTTGGCTCCTTCAGTCTTCTCTCTAACTTCTCCTTTGGGAACCCTTGATCAGATCAATGGTTAGCTGTGAGTATCTGCCTCTGGGTATGTCAGACTCTGGGGGACCTCTAAGGAGACAGCCTTATCAGGCTGTTGTCAACATTCACTTCTTGTCATCCATAACAGCATCTATTTTTGGTAACTGCACATGGGATGAATACGCAGGTGGAATGGTCTGCATAGAACCTCTCCTTTAGTTTCTGTCCCACACTTTGTCTCCGTATTTGCTCTTTTGGGTATTTTGATGCTCCTTCTAAGTAAGACCTAGGCATCCACACTTGTTCTTCCTTCTTCATGAGCTTCATGTGGTCTGTCAATTGAATCTTTGTTGTTTCAAACTTTTGGCCTAATATTCGCTTATCAGTGAGTAAATACCATGTGTGTTCTTTTGTGATTGGGTTACCTCACTCAGGATGATATTTTCTAGTTCCATCCATTTACCTAAGAATTTCTCGAATTCATTATTTTTAATAGCTGAGTAATATTCCACTGTGTAAATGTTCCACATTTTTTTGTATCCATTCCTCTGTTGAAGGGCATCTGAGTTCTTCCCGGCTTCTGGCTATTATAAATAAGGCTGCTATGAACATAGGGGAGCATATGTCTTTGTTATATGTTGGAGCATTTTCTGGGTATATGCCCAGGAGTGGTATGCTTGGGACCTCAGGTAGTGCTATGTCCAATTTTCTGAGGAACCACCAGACTGACTTCAAGAGTGGTTGTACCAGCTTGCAACCCCACCAACAATGGAGGAGTGTTCCTCTTTCTCCACATCCTCACCAGCATCTACTATCAGCTGAATTTTTGATCTTAGCCATTCTGACTGGTGTGAGGTGGTATTTCAGGGTTGTTTTGATGTGCATTTCCCTGATGACTAAGGATGTTGAGCATTTCTTAAGGTGCTTCTCGACTATTCGTGTTTCCTCAGTTGAGAATTCTGTTTAGCTCTGTACCCCATTTTTAATGAGGTTATTTTGTTGTCTGGTGTCTAATTTCTTGAGTTCTTTGTATATATTCTATATTAGCCCTCTATCAGATCTAGGATTGGTAATGATCTTTTCCCAATTGATTGGTTATCATTTGTCTTATTGACAGTTTCCTTTGCCTTAAAAAAGCTTTGCAATTTGATGAGGTCCCATTTGTTGATTCTTGATCTTAGAGCATAAGCCATTGGTGTTCGGTTCAGGAACTTTTCCCCTGTGCCTAGGTATTCGAGTGTCTTCCCCCAACTTCTCTTCTATTAGTTTCAGTGTATCTGGTTTTATGTGAAGGTCCTTTATCCACTTGGAGTTGAGCTTTGTACAAGGGGATAAGAATGGATTAATTTGCATTCTTCTACATGCTGACATCCAGTTGAGCCAGCACCATTTGTTGAAAATGCTGTCCTTTTTCCACTGGATGGTTTTAGCACCTTTGTCAAAGATCAAGTGACCATAGGTGTGCAGGTTCATTTCTGGGTCTTCAGTTCTATTCCACTGATCTTCCTGTCTGTCTCTGTGCCAATACCATGCAGTTTTTATCACTACTGCTCTGTAGTACAGTTTGAGTTTAGGGATGGTGATTCCCCCAGAAGTTCTTTTACTGTTGAGAATAGTTCTCACTATCCTAGGGTTTTTGTTATTCCAAATGAATTTGTAAATTGCTCTTTCTATCTCTATGAAGAATTAATTTGGAATTTTAATGGGGATTGCATTGCATCTATAGATTGCTTTTGGCAAGATGGCCATTTTTACTAAATTAATCCTGCCGATCAAGGAGCATGGAAGATCTTTTCATATTCTGAGATCTTCTATTTCTTTCTTCAGAGATTTGAAGTTCCAGTTGTGGTGAGACAGTCACTAGGCAAGAATTGCCTCTTTCCATCTACAGACCAATTACTGTCCAGAAAAGGACACACTTATAGAATAGTCGACTGATTATATCTGCCTAGACAGAGTAATCAGCCCTTAATAATTCTGCAGCACTAAGGTCTGTCAGATGGTCCTGGGCCAGAAGGCTGAAGATCAGATGCTCCAAAGTTTTGTAGTATACGGAGTTTCCAAGTGTTCAGCCATCTCTATAAATTGGCTAAGTTTTAGAAGCTATGCTTTGTGCTTCCCATAATTTTAGTTAACTCAGCCATTCTGGATGTCCGACAGGGTTGAAAACTTATAGTCTCATAGCAAATTCCTGGCTATTTCCCTTGAGAGAAAACATTTGAGTGGATGGTTTTCAGCTGACATTCATTCTAAAGCCAGGGATAAAGCCAGGTTCAGAACTAAGTGTTTTAGTTAGGAGAGATGACAGAGGTTCTGGTTAGTCAACAAAATGATGGACTGGGTATTAGGACTATCTTGTACCTCACTGGCACAGATTGGCATAATTATGCTCTATTGTATTTTGAGAGAAAAGTTTTATTTTAACAGGAAGGGTGATATGTAGGAGGAGCTAAGGTGGGAGGAGTACTGAGAGGGAAAGAAAGAGGAAGGAGAGGAGGAGAAGGAGGAGAGAAGATAGGTGATGAGAGAGAGAGAAAGAGGGGGAATATCAAGGCAGATGTTCACGTGTCTCCACCAGTCAAAGATAGTTGATATATCTAGGTTGGGTATTGGGTTACACTTCTGATTGAGCATTACCAAACTTATAAAGCCTTTGCTTAATATTTTTTAAAAGTGTATAAAAGCAAAAAGGAAAAGGGGGCATGAGATAGGGGTTTTCTAGTGGGGGGAGAATGGGGAAAAAGGATGGCATCTGAAATGTAAATAAAATATCCAATAAAAAATAAAAAAAAAACAAAAAATAATAAAAAAAATAAAACAGCAAGCTGCCATAGGAGCCTCATGAGCAGTTCTTGGGTGAGTGTCTTTCAATGGTGATATTATCACAAGTTGAGCACAACAATGCTATATAAGTCAAAACAATAAAGATATGTGGTTAGGGAAGAAGACCATACCAAGATGGAGCAAACGAAACCAATGCTCAGTGCTGGTCTCCCACTGTCTCATATACTCCCTCATGACAGGTATTTTCACATGTTTGCTATATGAAAGCATCCTCTCACCTGTGTCTGCTTCAGTAAAGCATTCTTTCACATGTCAGCTTTAGCAAGGTATCCTTTCATCTGTGTGCCCCAGCAAAACATCATTTGACATAACTAATTTTCCAAAGAAACTAGAAGTTTCCACTTCATCTATGAACATTTAATTTTTGATAAAGAATCCAGAAATACACAATGGAAAAAAGAAAGCATCTTCAAAAAATAGGACTATTCTAACTACACATAAGCATGTAGAAGTCTAAAAATAGTTGCATATTTATCATCCTGCACAGAACTCAGATCCAAGTGGATTAAAGATCCCATTACACCAGACTCACTATACCTGATAGGAGAGAAAACACATCGTACCAGAAGACAATGTCCTAAAGAGAACACCAATCATGCAGGCACAAAGATTGCCAATTAAAAAGTGGGACCTTATGACTGTAAGACAAAGGACACCATCAATAGTACAAAATAGCAGCCTACAGAATGGAAAAAGATTTTTTTACCAACCCCATATCCATAGAGGGATAGTATCTGAAATATATGAGGAACACAAAAAAACTAGACATTAACAAACCAAACAAGCCAATTAAAAATGGGCAAAGAGCTAAACAAGGATTCTCAATAGATGAATCTCTAATGGTTAAGAAACATAAAGAAATGTTCAATGTCCTTAGACATAAGGGAAATACAAATCAAAACAATTCTGAGATACCATCTTTCACCTGTCAGCATGGTTAAGATCAATAATACAGGTGACAATCCAAGCTGGAGAATATGTGGAGCAGAGGAAACACTCCTTCATTGCTGGTGAGAGTGTAAAGTTGCACAGCTATGATGGAAATCAATACGGAATTTTCTCAGAAAATTGGGACTCAATCTACCACAAGACCCAGCTATACCACTCTTGGGCACATACCCAAAAGACACTCCATTCTACCACAAGGATAGTTGTTCAACTGTGTTCACAGCAGCTTTTTTTTTTTTTTATAATAGTTAGAAACTGAAAATAATATAAATGTCCCTCCACAAATAAATGAAGAAAATATGGGGTTCCCAATGGAGGAGTGAGAGAGGAGACTGAGGGAGCTGAAAGGGTTTGCAGCCCCAGGAGGAGAGAAATAATACCAACCAACCAGAGCTCCCAGGGTCTAAACCACCAGCCTGGGAGCAGAGAGGGACCCATGGCTCCAACTGTATATGTAAGGGAGGATGGCCTTGTCGGGCATAGGTGGGAGAGGAGATCTTTGGTCCCATGAAGGCTGGATGCCAAGTATGGGGGAATTCAAGGGTGGTGATGTGGGAGTGGGGGAGGTGGGTGGGAGCATATCTTTATAAAAGCAGGAGGAGGGGGGATGGGATAAGGGTTCCTGGGTGGGGGGGGAAAGGGGGATTACATCTGAAATGTAAATAAAATATCCAATAAAAAAAGAAAATGTGGTTTATTTACACAAGGATGTATTACTAAGCTTTTTAAAAAATAAGTATCAGTTGTGTGGTGGTGGTTCTTAACTTTAATCCCAGCACTTGGGAAGCAATTTCTAGTCCTGCCTGGTCTACACAATGAGTTCCAGAGCAGCCAATGCTACATACAAACGAAAAAAAACTCTGTCTAAAATAAATGAATGAGTGAAAAAGAAAAAGTAAAAAGAATGAATGAAAGTAAGAAAGAAAGAAAAAAAATATGACATCATGAAATTTGCAGACAAATGGATAGAACAGTCATCCTAAATGAGGCAACCCAGAGCCAGAAAGACAAAAATAATATGTACTCACTTATAAGTGTATATTAGCTGTTAAGTATAATCACACTACAACACACATTTCCACAGGGTCTGATAAGGAGGGCTCTGCCAAGGGGCATGATCTCCCTGGAAAGGGAAAATAGAATAGACTTTTGGCTGGGTTGGCTGCAGGTGGACATGGGAACATGGGGGATCAGGTGGGGAGGGAGAGAGCAGTGGCAGGAGTCAACTAGAATAAGGAGGCATTTAGTAAGCAATGTGGAAACCTAGAGCAGTGGAGACTTCCTGGAACCTGCTGGTGACCTAGCAGGACTTCTAGTAATGGATGATATGGATCCTAAATAAACAATCTTCAATAATCTGGAAAGGTTTCCAGTGCTGTGGCTGGGACATCGAAACATCCACGAAACCTGTTGACTCATACCTTTAGTACCTGCAGGATATGCAGGGGCAATGGTGGTACAGAGCATGTGGAAGTGGCCAACCAATGACTGGTGTAACATGGAGCCATGAGAGGAAGCCCATGACCAACACTAACTGAATGACCAAGAACCAGAAGCTGGATGGCTCAGAGACTAGGATTTGTGCCTAGACCAATCATCATCACAGACATTTCCTCCAGCAGCTGATGGGAGCAGATATAGAGACACATTCAAACATTAGACAGGAGGTACCCCATGGAAGATGGGTAGGACGGACTGTAGGAGCCAGAAAGGTTGTGGACACCAGGAGAACATAGCCCACAGAATCAGCTATAAAGAGCACATAAGGCCTCACAGAGACTGTTCTGGCAGCCAGGAAACCTGCATGGGTCTGAGCTGTGCCCTCTGCAAACATAGTGTGGTTATTTAGCCTGTGATTTTTGTGGGCCTCCTAATACTGAGAGTGGGTGTCTCTGACTCTTCTGTCTACTTTTAGAACCCATTTCCTCCTACTGAGTTGCCTTGTCCAGCCTCGAGGGTTTGTTCCTGGTCTTATTGCATCTTGCTATGTATGTTCAGAGATATCACTTGGATGCCTGCTCTTTTCTGAAAGGAAATGGAGGAGCAGTGGATCTGGGAGAGAGGAGAAGTGGGGTGCATTGGGAGGAGTGGGGAGAGGGGAGGCTGTGATCAGGATGTGTTAAATAAGTAAAGAGAAAATAAATAAAAAGGGAAAAAAGGAGGGTGACTGTGGGGAGGAAATCTCGCTGGTGGGGGGAAGAGGGAGTCCAGCAGCCGAGTCCCACGTAGGTCTGGCATTAGGGTCCCGGGTGGCTTCCCATGCCGCCAGCAGAGAGTCCCACATTGGTACAGCCTCCACGGGCTGGAGGTGGGCGGCTCAAGTTTCCAAAGGCTGGGAACCTGGCTGTGGCAGATCAGGTGACATATGGAGTCCGGTTTTCCAAAGCTTTTATTGTTCATGGCATGGTAATGGATGTAGGTGGTATGCACTTCCCCCGCCAAAGGCCAGGGAAGCCTAATTTTATAGGGAGGGGGAAAGGGGCGGGAATAACTTAATTAGCAACGCCCCTGGCCTTTAGATAACTCATTAATATTTAAACCTCTGGAGGTGGAGACCTCTACCTGTGCTACCTGAAGGTTGCAGGTTAAATAGAGTTACCTTCTCCAAGGCCCAACAGGTGTCTTCCCATTTCAAATGATTTAATTAACAACAACAACAACAAATCCCTTGGTGGGCAATGGTTGTACTTGCCTTTAATACCAGTACTGAGGGAGAGAGAGAGGCAGAAGCAGGTAGATCTCTGTATTTGAGGCCAGCCTGCTCTACAGAGATAGTTTCCTGATAGCTAGGGTGATACAAAGTAACCTTGTCTCTTAGAAAATGGAGAAAGAGAAGGAGGAGAGGAAGGAAGGAAGGAAGGAAGGACAACAAAAAGTCATCATTGGTGTACTTAACCACATCCTTTCTTTAAAAACAAACAAACCAATAAAAAAAATAATTTGTTTGATATGTTCTACATGGCTCAACAAGTATCTTGGGTTGCATCTTCAATACACTCTCATCAGAGTTTACTGCAATCATTAGATGACAGCCTTGGGTTCATGTATGTGCCACAACCAGCCACACAATTGAGATGTAGCAGAGTCTTCCCAAAATGAGGGAGAGAATGTGAAAGCAACTTCAGTATATTTTATTTCAAGTGGCTATCCACACAACTTTTTTAGCTTTACAAATATAAACCATGCTAATTATACCGATAGGAAAGATACACATTTCCCAGTTCCAAAAATGACTTTATAATCACTATACTGGAGTATTGCCCTTATATATCCATCTTGCCTAAATCCACTCTCATGACTGTCAACAAGTCAACAAGCAACCTAAAACCATATGTTGTGTATATCCTTACAAGATACCTGTGCCTTGCCTTTCATCTCCCACTGTCCACCAAGGTTTTTGATATTTGCATACAGCTAGTAAGATCTCTGACAGTTACACATAATGGTTTTCTTATAGATATATCGATTGCAGCACTGATCACAGCGGTCAGTACCAAAGAAGACCCTGCCTGGCTCCCTAATGGTTTTCAGTAGATTCATAAGATCATCACAGCATTGTTGCATCCTTTGCATGTGGGGAGTACCGCTGTAGTCATAGCTGTCCTGAGGGACAGGGTACAGCTCCAGCCTAAGGTGTATCAATCTGGCAGTGTGGTGTAGTAGATCCTTCATGGCAGGCATAGAGATTTGGTTCCCATAGAAACTGAACTTGGTGAGCCGGGAGCACCTGCTCAGGGCAGGTAGGATGGCATAGAGCTGGCTTTCCTCAAGGTGACAGTCCTCCAAGTCCAAGGCCACCAGGGTGGGTCCAGCTTTTACTAACAGAACTCGGAGGGGTTCAGGACTTAAACCAGTCAATCTGACATTTTCCAAATTCAGGTGTTGCAATTGACTGACACATGGGAACTCAGAAAGATGGTTCCATTCTGATACTGAGAGATTACAGTGAGTCACTGCCAAGTCATCCAAGGAGGTCTTCACAGACCTAATGAGAAAAAAAGCAAACAGTTCTTGGAATTGATGGCTAGTATAGGAGGATGGCCAAGAATAATACAGGAGGACCATGTGGGCCAAAATCTTTGTAACTCTGACAGATCAGTACCCGTGATGCTACACAAGAGTCTACATAATAAAATCTGTACTAAGGTCTGCCGCCATCCTCAACTGCACATACTTCCCTCATTGTCAAGCAAGACCCAAGTCATGCCTAAAGAAGCAAGGAGCACACAGAAAGGACTGTCAAAAGCCGTGCAGCACGCATTGACCAACCACACCCTCAGCAATCCTGTATTTGTCCAGTGTTTCATGCCTTTGTACCTCCCCAACCTCACTACTACACATTCCCAACTACCCATCACCTATCCAGACTAAAAGACATCAAAGCTGGGTGTGGGAACTAGTCAGATTAGTGCACATCTTTAATCCCAGCACTAGGAAGAGGCAAGTAGATATCTGTGAATTTGAGGCCAGCCTAGTCTACACAGTAAGTTCCAAGACAGCCAGAGCAACAACGTGAGAACCTATCTTGAAAAAAAAAGCTGAGTATTCCAGCACACAACTGTAATATTGACACCAGGAAGCTGAGACAAAAGAAACAAGGTGTTCAAGGTCATTCTGGGCCACATAGTAAGAAGTCATTTTTAAAAGAGCCCATTCCTGCTCAGTGGTGGTAATGCATGCCTTTGATCACAACATTCAGGAGGCAGAGGCAAGCAGAGTTCCTAGTTAGAGGCCATAATATACACAGAGGTTTACAGAAGGATTTCCAGGACATCCAGGGCTACACAAAGAAACCTTGTTGGGGCTGGAGAGATGGCTCATCTATCAAGAGCACTGGCTGTTCTTCCAGAGGTCTTGAGTTCAATTCCCAGCAACCACATGTTAGCTCACAACCATCTGTAATGGGATGCAATACCATCTTTTGGTGTGTCTGAAGAAAGCTAGCTACAGTATCCTCATATAAAATAAATAAATAAATAATTTTTTGAAAAAAAAAAAGAAACCTTGTTGAAAACACACAGATAGAGAAACATAAACACAAACAAAAAAACAGAACAAAAACAAAGAGAAAATCAAACAAACAACAACAAACCCAACCTATTTCAGGGTAAGACTCCTTAGCAGATAAAAGTGCCTGTCCCCAAAGGGGCTGACAGTCTATATTTTATCACTGGGATCTATATGATAGAAGGAAGAGAACTGGCTCCTGCAAATTGTCCTTTGACTTCCACAAGAGCTGAAGCTCTCCATCCCCATTTTCCTGAAACACACAAAATAAATTGCTTAGAATATAGTGATGAAGGTTGCAGCTGCTTCTAATCCCAGCACTGGAAATGGAGACAAAGATAAATAGACCTCTGTCACTGTGATCTGGGGAAGGTAGGGGGCAAAGTTCAGTGGATCTCTGTGAAACTGACACCAGCCTGGTCTATAGGACAACTTGGGTTACATAGAGAAACCCTATTTCAAAAAACAAACAAACAAAATATTATAAAACAAAGTTAGGTGCTAGAGCCTGACTGGAGTAGTTAAGAGCATTTGCTGTTCTTAGAAAGGATGTGGGTTCAGTTCCCAGTACCAACATGGTAGCTCACCTGAAACAGTACCTGGGGATCAAATCCATAATGACTTCTGATCTCTACTGGCAAATAATATGCAAACCTACACTCAGACTCACACATATATACACAAAATATCAAAACATCTGTAAAGCAAATTTTCCCTATTTCTTCAAAAAGGGCAAACTTTAATTTATGCTCAGAAACTTCAGATATTACCATCATGAATAAGCCTCCACTAAATCTAGTCATGAGGAAAATGAAAACATATAGGCCAGTCAGAATCAAGAGAGGTAAAATGATTCACACTTCAGCTTGGTGCCAAGGAAAATGCCTGTTAAGAACTCTTAGAAGTGTTTCTCCATTTCTACAGGAAAAATATTTTTTTTAAATAATTATATTTTTAAAAAATAGCACCATTACATTTAAAGAAAAATTTCAGTATTTCTTATATGAGAAATTGTAGGCAAACTGATGTGACTATTCACATGCCTGCTGAATAGAGGACAGATGGAAACCTAATACAGTTAGTTGTAACAATGCCCTTTCACTTGTCTCTTTCCCTCTTAGTTGAAACACACTAGCTAAGGAAAAAACAGAAGCCACTCACTAGATCTCATTGACTTCTAATGGGCTTCTCAGCATGCATCCCTTTGAAGATCACCAAGCCCAGGTTAGACCTGCATCTTTCCATTAGTGATTATGTGAGACTTCTCTCCAGGCCAGAGCAGACATGAAAATGACACCCTGATATGCTAATGCCTCGGTAGTGTCAACCTACAGTGGCTGCAGGGACTCAAGTACCCACTAATGTAAAGGAATAGGCTTGGCTTTGCTCTGCAGAGCATGTCTTTACCCAAGCAGCTGGTCCAGGTGTCCCTCAAGGAAGCAGACAGCATCGAGATGCAGCTTCTGCAGTCTCTCCAGCTTAAGGAGCTGCAAGGTAAACCTGGTGATGATACGCCTCCTCTTCTCTGGGGAGACAAAGTTCTCTTCACGGATGTTGGAGAGAGCAAGTTTACGCAGGTTCCTCATTTGGCGCAGGTAAGGAGCCAAGTTAAGCAAAAAGGATGGACTGCAGGAAGAATGCAGGCCCAGTGTTTCTACATGCTCCAGGCTCACCTTTTGTGAGAGCCTCCTGTAGTTTTGATGGGATGGTGACCAAATCTGAAGCTCATTACAGTACAGCTGTAACAACCCTTTCCTCCTATCACTCCACTGAACAAGGTAGGAGAACAGCCTACTCTGGCCTCTATCTTTGAGATACAAGTCCATTGCTACTTTCAAGGGATGTGTTACTACTGTCTTAGAACAGCAAGGATCTGCTTGAGTGGTCTTGGGTAACCAGTCATCCATGGACCCAGGCCACACATCCAAATAGTGTTGTCCCACAGACCGTAAATCCAGCACTCTTAGTTTGTACTTCCTGTGGGTAAACCAGAAAAACAAGTTAAAGCAGGTAGGCAAGGGGGCAATATCTAAATATCTAAAGAGTGTGTGTGTGTGTGTGTGTGTGTGTGTGTGTGTGTGTAAGATTTATTTATTTATTTATAATGTAGTGTTTTGCCTGCACATATGCCTGAAAGCCAGAAGAGGGCAGTAGATCCCACTACAGATGGTTGTGAGCCACCTTGTGGTTGTTGGGAATTGAACTCAGGACCCTCAGAAAAGCAGCCAGTGCTCCCAACCTCTAAACTATCTCTCCAGCTCCCTGAAGTGTGTCTTTATTCTTTCCCTGAAGTTGGCCTTCCATTCTGTGTCTCACTTTTTTCCATGGACTTTGGCATGTCCCTGTTCCATTTCTAGTACCTGTGGAAAGCAGGGGTAGGCCTTCAGCCACTGCTGTATCCAGCATGTGTCCCGAACACTCCACAGCCCTTTCCAAGATGGCACAGCAATGGCCAAATCGTCCGTGGTTCTCCAAGTTGATGGCATCAGAATCCTCCACCCCATCCTTGCACCCTTCCACACCTGACTCCCTTCATCTCTGCTCTAGATTTTCTGGGCTACCCTGTGAGTGTATCTAAGTCTTCCTCACCTGGGGCGAACCTTCTGGATAAGCAGCTTATCAATCTCCTCTAAGACAACTTGTAATTGAGTCTCCAAGTAGGGTGTCCTCTTCCTCAGAACTCCAAGCGGGAGGCGGGGGAAAGGCCAGGAAGACACTATTGACCTCAGGACCTTACAATGATTACCATCATAGGCTTGTTTCAACAGTTGTGGTAAGAATAGTATGGGTAAGTCCTCCAAAGCAATGATGGCCAAGGCCTCATTCCTCAGAAGGTTCTGTCCTGCCAGCTCCTGGAGAGTGAGTAGGGGCTTGCTGCTCATCTTGGTGTTTCTTCAGGGGTAAAAGTCCTGGAGAAGAATCTAAAAAAGAACATCTATTTTTATGTTAGGACTTAGAGAACCCTTCTCACCCATCACAGGGCCACAGTCACTGCTCAGTCCACTCTGGGTTCCATTGAGCTTAAACCCAAAGCACACACTGCTGGCTGCAGTAGCTATCTTCTCTCAAGCATCATTGGCCGAAGCCCACTTTATCCTCATCCTTGTCAGTTCAAAGGGAGTCCTGAGGATCCTGGAAGCTCACTTAAACTCTCTTAACCTCCACTCAAGACCCTGCATGGCTGAGAGTGCACAGGCTTGTGTTCCCAACACTTGAAAGACAGGAGGTCTAGAGCTAGGACAATGGCTCAGCAATTAAGAGCACTTGTTGCTCTTATAGAGTACCTGGATTTGATTCTCAGCTTTTGCCTGTCAATTCACAACTGCCTGTAACTCCAGGTCCAGGAAATCTGATATATATATATAGATAGATAGATAGATAGATATATAGATATATAGATATTGATATATATATATCCCAGCCTTATGTATGTTTATATGTATGTGTATACTTACTTATCAGGCTGAGTCTTTTTAAAGATTTATTTATTTATTTATTTATTATGTGAATACACTGTAGCTGTCTTCAGACACATCAGCTTATCAGGCTGAGTCTTTTTTAAGATTTATTTATTTATTTGTTTATTTATTTATTTATTATGTGAATACACGGTAGCTGTCTTCAGACACATCAGCAGAAGGCATCAGATCCCATTACAAATGGTTGTGAGCCACCATGTGGTTGCTGGGAAATTGAACTCAGAACTTCTGGAAGAGTAGTCAGTGCTCTTAACCACTGAGCCATCTCTCCAGTTCTAGGCTAAGTCTTATTACTATGTAGTCAGAATGGAAAATCACTGTGAAGATGTAGATAGACCAGGCTAGACTTGAACTCAGAGATCCGCTTGCCTCCCCAGTGCTAAGATTAAAGATATGGACCAACATGCTTGGTCTCCAGACAGAAAGCCCCCATTCTCACCCCCCACCCCCCCACACACAGGGTTTCTCTTTGTAGTCCAGGCTGACCTTGAACTCAACAGAGAGAGACCCATCTCAATAATAATAATAATAATAATAATAATAATAATAATAATAATAATGATAAATCTAATTCAGTAAAATATGTAGCTTAGAATTTAGGATCATATAACTTGTATAGTACTGCATTCTCAACTCCAAAATGAGAGGACTTTAAAAATAAAAATGTTTGCCTCGGGATGGAGATGGCTCAGGAGTAAGAGCACTGACTGTTCTTCCAGAGGTCCTGAGTTCAATTCCCAGCAACCACATGGTGGCTCACAACCATCTGTAATGGGATTTCATTCCCTCTTCTGGTATGTCTGAAGACAGCAACCGTATACTCACATATATAAAATAAATAAATCTTTAAAAAAATTGTTTGCCTTGGGTTTTTGTAAATTTTTATTCCATTTTTTTTTTTTTTTTTTTTTTTTAGACAGAGTCTCTCTTAATCTAGCCCTGGCCTGGAATTCTTTAGTAGACCAGGCGGGCTTCAGACTCAGAGATCCTCCTGCCTCTGTCACCCAAGGACTGTGATAAAAGGTGTGTAATATCACATCTGGAAGTTTTCTATACTTTTTAATGAAAAGTGTACATTTTCACTGCTGCTGCTTACATGTAATACTAGTTCATGAGGCCGAGACAGGAGGATGTCCCTGAATTTGAGACTAGCCCAGACTCCATAGTGATTCCCATGTGGGGCTCAAGAGTGAAACCCCCACCCCCAGCCCCACCAACTCAGAAAACAAAGTTCAAAATTCCATGTTAGAAGTCTCTCAATGACTGGGTTTCTGTCCTCATTGAACTTTGAACTCTATAGCTGTAGCTCCCCAACCCTAAACAGCCTCCTTCTACAAACTTGCAAAGTCATTACCCCCTTCCTTTCTAGTGTTTCTCTCTTGAAAATAAGTATACTAAGGTAATGCTATCTTATCCCCAGGAATCTACCAAACATGAACCAAATGCTGCCCAACTCAGTGACTCTAGTCCTAAGACTAGGATGAAGCTTGCTTCCTGCTGCAGAGGACCTGGGATTGATGCCCAACACTTACATAGATCGCCCAGTCATTTGTAACCCCAGTTCCAATGGATGCAGGGCTCTATTCTGGCATCTCTGAGCAGTGCATGAACATTATGATATAAATAAGCAAGTTAGGCTGGGAATGTGACTCAGTGATGGAGCAGTTGCCTACTGTGTCAACCCAACTCTATGAACAATCCCTGGGTAGATGTGAACTAATAAGTTGTCACCCCAGGTAAACCACCAATGGTGACATGGGAGCTTCCCACTGAAGTTCAACTTGGCCAGCCAATGAACTTATCAGATTTCTATACAGGATCCTGGGTGAGGTTATATACAGAAGCCTAAGTGACCCCCAAATAGTGACAACACAGTCCCACCCCAACATGACATCCCCATAGCTGCAAAGATGGAACCCTTCCTTCAGTGAACCATCTGCTCCAACATACTCAGCCCCCTGATAGCAGGAACAGTTAGGGCAGAAATGCATACAGCTGGCATGGGTGCACCACAGGTGAGGGGCTTGTGTCCCTCCCTGAATGGAAGGTCAACAGACATGATCAAGTAACCACAGCTGATATGATAAAGAGGTTAATGGCTCGTGGGCACCAGGGCAGCATTTCACAACATACCTCTACTATTTTTTTTTCTAACATGAGAGTCTCCCTATTTACTTTGTGCTGGCCTCTAACCCATATTTTTTCC
The DNA here is from genome assembly GCF_011762505.2 of Arvicanthis niloticus. Lineage (NCBI taxonomy): Eukaryota > Metazoa > Chordata > Mammalia > Rodentia > Muridae > Arvicanthis > Arvicanthis niloticus. The sequence goes on along the minus strand of NC_047662.1, from coordinate 10,641,383 downwards.
TGGCTCGGTTTTGCAAGTTTACAGGCCTGTGCCACTAAAGTCTTGCTTTAAATTTAATGTAAATATCCAGGTGTGGGGGTTTTGTGTCTTTAACCGCAGCACTCCGGAGGCAAAAACATGATGATCTCATGGAGGCCAGCCTGGTCTCCCTAATGAGTTCTAGGACAACCAGGACTATGTAGAGACTGTGTTCTCAACAAAATAATAATAATAATAATAATAATAATAATAATAATAATAATGTAAAATAAGCGAAAAGCAGAAATTAAAATGATTAGGCAAGGCTGAGCATGTTTGTAAATGTTTTTAACCACAGCAGTGCTTGGAAGGCAGAGGCAGGCTGATATCTTTGAATTCAAGGCCAGGCCAGGGTAACATAGTGAGACCTCAAAAACAGGGGTTCGGGAAGTGGAGGGATAGGTCAGTGCCTAAGTGAGTTGGCTGCTTTGAGAACTTGGGTTGAATTCTCAGCAGCCACATGATGGCTTACAGCTCCGATTCTAGGACTCTTCTAGGCTTCACAGGCTCCAGGCATTCATGTGATACACAGTGCAGGAAATCAACCATTGTGAGATTCAGGTTAGCCTGGGATACATAACAAGATTGTCCCCAAACCAGGGAAATATTCCATTTACCTAAGAGTCTGAATCAAGATCATAGCATATCAAGTGCATACACACTTGGCTACCAGAGATTGGCTGTAGACAGTGCTGAGATCCTCCAGCACCCCTTCCAGCCCAGCTATATTGCTCAGTCTAGCTTAGAACTCCTGAGCTCAAGAAGTAACCTGACCCTCCAACCTCAGTGGAGCAGGATTCTAGGTGGCACTACCAAGGGCCTCATTTGGGGGAAAGAGAGAAGAAGGGTGTCAGTGGAAGTGAGCAACTCACCAGATGGGACAGAGAACTTTCTATCCAAGCCAGACTGCCTGCCTGTGACTCCAAGTTCCCAGAAGTCTTCTCTGGTTCTGCTGCAGCCTTAACACCTTGCTACTCAAATCTCCCCTTCACAGCTGGAACTCAGAGGCAAACTGCTACTAGCTGATTAGAAGTTGGAATCTCCACCCAGCAAACCTCTTAAGGAGGTTTGGTTTTCCTTGTGTTTAGTAATTAAAAGGGAAACTGTGAAATTCAATTGTAAAATCCAAGTGAGTTTCAAAACCTTTGGGAATTCACACCACAAGCACCTACACTTCCCAGTGAGTGAGCACTGCCTTAGGCCTTAGGAAACAGATGTAACAAAGCATTTAGTCTGTTTACCTAGACTGAAACCTGAAACCAAACCAATACCAAACAACAGTGGACTTGCAGGCTCTGGCCTGTAGTCCTAACACTTTTGATATAAAAGCTAGAGGAGTAGAAGTTTGAGGACAGCCTGAGCTACATAGTGAGAGGACAGCCTGGATTACATGAAACCCTGTCTCAAACACAGAGTCAAGAAGATGGCTCAGCTAGAAAAGACACTTTATGTCAAGCCCGATTACCAAACAATTCCCTTAAATAGAAATAGAGGCTGAGAAATGGCTTAGTGGTTAAGAGCACTGGCTGCTCTTCCTAGAGGACCCAGGTTCAGTTCCCACCACTCACATGGCAGCTCACAACCTTTTATAACTCCTGTTTCAAGGGAACTAACTTTTCTGCAGACACACACACACACACACACACACACACACACACACACACGGTGCACAGACATACATGCACACAGGTAAAACACACACAAAAAAGGAATAAATCTAAATAATAATAACAAAACCCCAAACCTTTCATTCTTTGACATCAAAAGGTTACAAATATTCCATAGAGAAACAGGTCTATGAAGACAGCCATTCTTCATGCCTTCCCTCCACAGAAAGGCACCATGCAGCCAGTGTCACCTGATTTGATTCCCTTCAGACAGGACACTGTTATATTCAGACTTGGATTTGCTGTTGGGTTAATAGCAGCTGCTACTACTGGGTAGAGAATGTCTGTTGGTGGGTCTGTAAACTGCTTGCTTGTCTTCTGGCCTCACCATTCAGCTTTGCTGCCATTTTGGCATCTCGAACAGAACAGCTGTTCCTATGTATCTGTTATCCCAACATGTAGAACCACAGTTTCTAAGTCTGAAAGTACAAAAGGTGAGTTATGTTTAACATCTGATTTAATTATCAAGGATTCAGATTTTCTGCTCTCTCTCTCTCTCTCTCTCTCTCTCTCTCTCTCTCAATTGTCTAGTGTTGTGTGGTGGCATAGGCACCCCAATTTCAGCACTCAGAAGGCAGATGGACCTATAAATTCAAGGCCAGCCTTGTTTATATAGAAAATTCCAAGCCTGCCTACATAGTGAAGACCTGTCTCAAAACACCACCACCTAAACTACACATTCTGTGTGCTGTATGTCATGTATGGTTGTCAGGTAGGAGTGGTAAGCCTGTCACTCCATGAGAATAGGCATCAAACACATTTTGCACCTTCTACTGTTACTTGGGTTCCTGAGATTTCACTCTGGTTGTCAGGTGTGGGCCTTTAATCCCAACATTCCAGAGACAAGCACAATTGAACTTCTGTGAGTTCCATGTCAGCCTGGTCTACAAGAGCTTGTTCCAGGACAGCCAGGGTTACACAAAGAATCTCTGCCTTGAAAAACAAAACCACAAAGAAAAGAAATCCATTTCTATACTTAATTAAATCAACAAAAACAAATGCAATGCTATCTCAGCTAGTCCAAGAACGGAATTTGACAAGATTCATCTACACATTCATGATTTTCTTTGCATTACCCCACTCACCCACCCACCCCAAAGCAATGTGTCCAGTGGCACAATCCACCTTTAAACTTGCTGTCTGGCCAAGGATGACCTTGAATTCCTGATCCTTGCCCCCACCTCCACTTTCACCTCCTCAATCCTAATCCTGCAGCCCTTTAAGACAGGTGGGGTGACCTCCTAATATAAAACTATTTTGTTGTTACTTTACAACTGTAGTTCTGCTGCTGTTATGGAACGTAATGTAGATAGCTGACTTGCAGCACATTTGGTATTTGATCACAGGTTGAGAACTAGTGCCCTAAATGATGGGATTAGATGCTAAGAGCTGCTGTGTGTTTTCTTTAGTGCTGAGGATTGAACCAGGTGTCAGGCATGCTGGGCACATCTCCAGGCAATGTGTATCATTGCTTCAGGTAACCCAGACTGTCCGTAGACTCTCTGTGTAACTAAACGTGACTTTGAACTTCTTATACTCTTGCTTCTGCCTCACAAGAGTTAGGACTATAGCTGTGTGCCAGTGCACATGACTTTTAGTATTCTTTCCATCATATGAAATAAGGCTAATTAGCTTAATACTGCTCTTTTAATTCTTTGGAGAATTTCTGAGACTCTTCATTCAAGGTTAAAAGAATTAGATGAAACATTTAACCTTGGGAAAGTTGGTCAAAAATGTCAAAAGTTTTAAATCACTTAATAAAAACAAGTAGACCCAGATCATGATGAAACAAAAGCCTTTTCATTTACCAGAGGGATAACTAGAAGAGTTTAAAAGTGAAGACAGGAAGTTATATGTTAAAGGAAATAAAAGACTGTCTCTGTTTGTTCCTCTACCCAGAACTAGCACTAGATAGTCTGGGAGGGACAGGAGTGCTTACAGCTCAAGCCAGCACTCTGTCTCAAAAAACAATGCTCATCCTTTCGGAGGCCTTCATGATATGTTCCCAGAAGTTTAAAAAAAAAAAAAAAAAAGGTTTATTTTGCTGTGTGTGTGTGTGTGTGTGTGTGTGTGTGTGTGTGTGTGTGTAGGTTACCTATAGAGGCCATAAGAGGGCATTGGATTCCCTGGAACTACTGTTTTCAGAGTCATCCCTAATGTGAGTGGCAAGACCTAACCTCTGGCTCTTCAGAGAGCAGTAAGCCCTCTTAAGCCCTGAGCCCTCCATCTTTCAAGCTCTGGTCCCTTCCCATCTTAGATCTTCTTCTTAACCATAGTTCTGGGACTTCCAGAAGGCTATTGCACTTTAACATGACCTTTGGTGTAATTTACTCCCAAATCTAGACCTGTTTGTAATAATAGACCATCATCATATAGCTAGCTAGAGTGTCTTACATGCCATGTGAGTTGAGTTTTATTAAGGTCTTGAGAATAAAAAAGATGAAGTCCCAGGAGTCTTGGGACTGCCAGGGGAGTGGGACCTGTGCTAGGTTTGACAGTGGGCCTGAATGGTCAGGCTGTTTACTTATCATGTGGCCAATGTTGTCATTATCCCATGGGGTTTTCTTGAGCTCAGCAGGTTCTGGTAGCAATCCTGACTGTCTGTGACCTTTTTATGCTCAAAAGAGAAACCTTAAACTCAGAGATCCATGTCTCTTGTGTATGTTGGTGTTGATGTAAGGCTGGCCCCAGATTCACAGAGATCTCCTCAGTGCTGGGATCAAAGGTGTGTACCACCACACTCTGTTGATGTTAGCTGAGTCTAATTAGAAAACCCAGAGCCACTGAAAGATTTACACCTCAGAAGAGGTTCGTAAAAACAATAAGTGAATAAACAAAAATGTTCATACAGGCAAGGTGGTTCACAGTTTTAAACCCAACACTCAGGAGGCTAAAGCATGTGCCTCTAGGATTTCAAGGACAGACAGAAACTTGTTTCACTGTAGGCTGTAGGCTCTTATCATCATGTCTTGTTAAGGATCCTTTTCAATATTTGTTTTCGGGTTTTGATATGAGATCTGATACAGTCCAGCCTGGACCCCTACTCATTGTGTAGGTAAGACCAGCTTTGGACTCTTTTATTAATTTATTTAGGTTTTTTTTTTTTTTTTTTTTTTTTTTTTTTTTTTTTTTTTTTTTGAGAGAGAGAGAGAGACAGACAGAGAGAGAGAGAGAGAATTTCTATTTGTTTCCCTGGATGTCCTGGAATGTATGTATATATGTACGTAGACCAGGCTGTACTCAAATGTACAGTGATCCTCCTGCCTCTGCCTTCTGAGTGCTGGGATTAAAGGTATGTCCCACCACACCTGGTCCTCTTTATTTGTTTTTAATTACATTTGTTTATTCTGTAGGTGTGTGTGTGTGTGTGTGTGTGTGTGTGTGTGTGTGCCTGCACCTCACCTCCTGTATGTGAAGAACAGAGCCACTAGTATGTTGAATTTGTTATTATCGTATTTCCAATAGCCTTAAGGACCTCCAAGAGTCCAGTTAAATGGCCTGAAATGAAACCAGTGGTATCAGATTTCAGAGGCCATACTCAGCTTCTGTAGCTCCTCCCTCCCAGTGATCACCATCCTGCCAAAGAAACGAACCTTTTCTAAACCCAGCTTCCTGAATTGTTCTCCAAATGTATTGTTCGAGCTGTGTCTGACCTAAATTCCCCTCATTCGTCTTTTGAAAACAATTATTACATTTATTTGTTCACTTATTTATTTATACCTATCTATCTATTTACTGGGGCGGAGCTGTGTGGAGCACACTGGGCCTGCCATAATGTGCACAGGGAACTTTCAGTGGCTGGTTCCTCCTTTCAGCATGTGGGTTCTAGGACTGAACTCAGGCTTGACAGCAAGACTTCCTCACTGAGCCATCTCTCACCCTCCTCCGGCTTCCTCCTCTCCAAGTACATCCTGCCACCCTGTGCCACCACAGCCAGCCCATTCATCTTAAGACAGATAGAGACCAGACTTTTTGGTGCTCAGGTTACTGAATGACTGTGACTTAATATTGGGCTCCGGCATGTTCAGTTTAACAGAAATAAAAACATAAGTTTGAACAGTACAAAACAAAACCAAGGCTTAGGCCTGGTGTGGTAGTGTAGGCCTTTAATCCCAGCACCTGAATGAGAAACATGGCCAAGCAGATTTTTTTGAGTTCTAGACCAGCCTGATCTACAAAGTGAGACCCCCCATATCCCCATCCAAAACAAAACAAAAACAAAATCTAAGTCACATGGGGTCTTGTTTGGTTATCTTGGGGACGCATCCACTGAATGAGGTGGCCTGCATCTAGGGAGAGACTTTCTGGTATATAGTGCACATTTTATGACAGCTGGCATGGCATATCTAATATGGCTTGAGAAAAGTATCTTGGATACAGCTGCATGGCGATGAACAGACTCTGTATGTTCAAAGCCCCAGATTGGATCCTCAGCCCCAAAGAAGTAAAGAAATGTTTGATCCAGGCTGTGGGTCACAGACAGTGGCATGTCTGCTGGCAGGTCATTCAGCTAGTTAAAATCTGCCCCTGCTAAGTGTACCAAAACCTTGAAGCCGGTCATAGTAGAGCCAACAAGGGCAAAGGAGACAGAGTCATTCAAGTCATAAGTCTTCAGAAGGACTCCATTTAGGTATTTGTTTGTTGCATCCCCAGCCAGCCTGAGCTTTGAAGACTGGATGGCCTGAAACTCATTGAGATCTGTGCATCTGTCTCCCGAGAGCTGGGATTGAAGGCCCAAACCACAACACCTGACCAGTTTTTGTGTTGGTACAGGCGCACAGCTGGAGGCCATTAAGACCAGTTGGAACACTTTTGCCCAACATAAGATAGTCAACTTGGTTTACTACATATTTAATTTGTATGTGTAGGCAAGGAGACAACTTGTGGGAACTGACTCTCTCCTTCTACCATACTGGTTCTAGAAATCCAGCTCAGGTCCTACTGAGGGAGGGGTAGCAAGCACCTCTATCAAGAGCCATTTTGCTGGCTGAGGCAACTTAGCTTAGGTCAATTAGGTTTCTGAATACGGTTAATCTATCCAGTTTTTCTGACAATCTTGAATGGGATAAGGGCAAAGTTAGTATTATTGCTTTCCAAAATCTCATTCCAAATATGCATCTGTTCCAGGTGTGGCATTTCAGCCCTAAGGAGGCAGAGGCAGGCAGATAGCTATTCTCTTTTTCCCCTACCAAACGGGGTCCCAGAGAGATCAGCAGGTCATTAGGTTTGGGAACACCCTCATTCCTTTAACTGCTGAGCCATCCTACCAGGTCCATAAATGCTTTCTGTTACTGTTGCAGCATCAGGCTTTCTACTGAGGAAAGTCCAAGTCATTGTAAAAAGAGGCTAGCTACCGCCTGAGTAGATTGGAGTGCTAGCCCTTTGCCTGACTTACTCCTTTAAAGGAGATCTGCCTTCAGCGGCGAAAGGGTCCAGCAGGTGTTCCATATACCTGAATGTTAAATATCTCCGGACTTAGGAGTCTGACAAGCTAGAAACTAGTTTACTGAACTTTTAGTCTCTCCCTCTCCCTCTCCCTCTCCCTCTCCCTCTCCCTCTCCCTCTCCCTCTCCCTCTCCCTCTCCCTCTCCCTCTCCCTCTCCCTCTCCCTCTCCCTCTCCCTCTCCCTCTCCCTCTCCCTCTCCCTCTCTCCCTCTCTCTCTCCTTTTTTGGGAGGGAAGTGGGCATGGGACAAAGTCTCTATAAACAGCACTGGCTGTTCTGGAACTGGTTACATAGACCAGGGTTGATCTACAACTTACAGAGATCCACCTGTCCCTACTTCCCTAGGACTGGGCCACCACACCACCACACCACCACACCTGAGTGTCAATGCTCAGATTATAGGCATGTGTTACCCAAACTGGTAGACTAATGTAGACCAGCTGTCCTTGCACTCATGAAAATCTACTTATCAGTGCTGGGATTAAGAGCTTGCACCACCACCATCTGGCTCTTCATTGATTTTTAGAGTTGGAGTTTGGTCTCAAATTCTTGGTGTTGTCAAGGATGCTTCTGCTGTTTCCACCTCCTGTGTCTTGAAACTACAGGCATTCACACAAGCATTTTCTCAACTGGTCTACATCCCTAGTCCTTTATCCCCCATCCTCTCCCCCTTCTCTCCCTCCTCTCTCCCCTCTCTCTTCCCTCCTTCACTAAACCTTTCTTTCCCTCTCTCCTTTCTTCCTTTCTTTTGTATTTTCTTGGATACAGACTTTTTTTTTTTTTACTAATTATTATCATTTTTATTTTATATGTGACTGTTTTGCCTGATGTGTGTATGTGTGCCATACACATGCTTAGTG